>NC_056730.1:727861804-727889304 GCF_019279795.1 Protopterus annectens
TTTTGGGTTTTTGGCATTGTTTGTAAAATTTTTTTTATAACTTTTTTTTCTAAGACCAAACTGTCTGAGGTTTGTCATTCCTCATTCACACAAACACTTTCCAACTGTGAGGCTGCTTGTTTTGCAGATGCATGGGCCCATGCCTTACCTTTCCTACTGTTATCCTGTTGCTTTCTATGACTTGCACATTTACATTTACCTACTTTAGTGGGTAACTGAATGGAGTCTAATGCATTCAAGATCAATTGTGCATGATTAATCGGTTTACCAGTGGATGTTATCATTCCCCTATTCTTCCACTGCTGCTCATAAACATGCACTGTACAGACAACATACTGACTATCGGGACATATGTCCACACATCAGTTTTCCACTACAGTACAAGCACGTGTTAGAGCTATCTATTCTGCTGCTTGAGCAGACACGTTATGCTGCAGGGTTTGGCCGTCTACAATCTCATTATCAATAACTACTGCATACCCTACTTGATTCGTTCCTGTTGGACTCTGTCTACATGATCCGTACACATTAATTGTCACCTCTGCATCATCTAAGGGTATATCAGTGATATCATGTCTGTGTGTAGTTATTTAATCCATTTCGTGATAGGCAACTGTGTGGTGTGCCATACACAGGTGTCGGACGGACGTTGATAGGTTTCATGTTGTACAACGCTCAATCACCATATGAGGTTGAATCAGTGGTATGGTCAAACAAGACAAATGTCTAGCATGGGTCAGGAATGCTATCTTCTCTTGCAGCAGACTGATCGCAACTGCATGACACATTCTCACAGTGAGAGGGTGGTCTAGTAACATTAAGGCCGGGCCTGTACTGCCATGGGTGCTACAACAACTGCCTGTACACAATGTGGCACTGACCATGCCACAGTGTCCAACTGCAATGAATAGTGAGCTATGTAGCGTTGCTTACTTCCATGCTGTTGCATCAAGACTGACGTCATATATCTCCGCTTACAATCTACAGTCTGACAACATGTGTTATGATTATTCAGAAGACCTACTACAGATGTTGCAGCTATCAATCGTTCTAGTCTGCAGACAGCTGTTTCTGCTACTGTTATCCAGTGTAGTATGTGTTGTGCTGCCATAGGTGTATTAAAGATTACGGCAGACAATACAGCGGATTCCACAGCATTGTTTTGTAACCAGCTTTGACAAATGTTAGTCGGCCCAGACAGGACTTCATTCCCTTCTTGTTAGTTGGCTTGTGTGCTTATGAAATTGCTACCGTCCTATCGTAATGTGATGTTCTACCCTACTTGGATACCACATATCCCAGGTACTTGACCTGTATTCTCTGTAGTTGCAATTTATGCTTGCTTACTTTATGTCCCTGTTCTGCTGAATATCTGAATAATGCTATTGTATCTTCCATACATTGCTGCTGGGTAGGGGCCGCAAGCAGAATATCATCCACATAAAGTAGAACTTGACTGGCCCCGGGTGGAGTTAACAATGGAATGTAGCTAGCCATCTCCTGTGGGAATATCGTTGTACTTTCACAGTATCCCCGCGATAGCCGGGTATGGCTGTATCTGTTACCCTGAATGTACATACGAAGCAATACGGACTATCTGGATGTATAGGTATTGCAAAGGAAGCATAGCTTATATGTACCACGGTAAGATAGTTCTGTGGCATGTTCATAGCATTGAATATAGTGTGTGGGTCTGGCACCATCGCTACCCTAAGTATTATTACGTGATTTACAGCTTGTACATACTGTACCATCCGCCATTCCCCCTTGTTTTCCGATCAGAACATACAGGGGTATTGCATGGTGAATAGCGATTACTTTGTAGATGGGGTATTCCCTCTGTGACTTTACAGATATCTTCTGGTGTCCACGGTCTATACACTACGGGGGTTGGGTCCTGGCCTTCCTGTCCTGCATGAGGGTTCGGTACTTCAATTAATTGACAGATATCCTCACTCTGTTCTAGTGACTGTCTTCTTACTCGGGTGTTCCTAGGTATGTTACGAGTTCGGGATGTGGTTTCAATAGCTTCTGTTACATTTGGTCGTTGTGCTACCTCTGTTGCCACAGGATAACGTGTGGGGACTAGCCTGCCCTCCCGCTTCATATCCTGGATGTGGTATGGAGGTGGTAGGGTGTTGTGGGGGGGGGGCTATCGGTACTACTGTATTATGATCTTCTCTGTGTACGTATGATGCTTTGACATTTGTAGTGTTCTGTTCCCTTCAGTTCACTACCTCAATCCACCTATGTGCATGACGGATACCCAATTGTCGCTGTTTTGTCACCTGCACATCTTAGGGCTGCCACCTTTTCAAATGCACAATGTGGGACATTAGTGTTCGGAACGTGTAATTTTCCAGGAAAAGCATACCCACGGCCAGTACATGGGACAGGATTTCACTTTTTGCCAGGAGAGCAACCAATTGTTGTAGCATTTCAGTTGCTTATTCTGTTTATTATGATATTTTGTTGTTCCAGATACATAATTACTGTTTTATGCTACCATTTTGAAATATATCTGGGAAATGTTTGTCCTGTGATTTCAGGACATTTGCCATTTTCGGTTTGTTTGCAGGACACAACTGGTCAAAGAGGGACTGTCCCTCTCAGGGTGGAACAGGTGTTTACCGTAGAACATGTGCATCACATTTTCAGGGATTACAATGTTTCAGTAACGATATTTTGTGTAATATACCATAAATGTCGTATTTATTACCCCATTTTGCTGGATAACTCACATTATGTGCTCTCTGCGATTGCATATACTTCACGTCACCCGTCAAACGCGGATCACATGATCTGTTTCTTCAATAATCTCCCATATCCTCTACACGACTGCTACGTGCCCTTCTCTCATACCACGTGGTGTCTCCTTCCCTGTATCCACTGTAGTGTCTACAATGACTATTTACTCTGCTGTGTGTTCCCTGACCTATGTTCAGATTTAACAGTATGTGGGTAGGTCTTCAACCGCTATCACTACTGTTAACAGAAACACAATGTAGTCTGGTCCCTGATCTACAATAGAGACAAAGAGGCAAACACTCCTTACCTGAGCCTCCTGTTTAAGGCTGCACGATTTCTTCTTGGGATCCAGTTTTCCGCTTTTCAGCCACAGATCAGACAGTAAACAGCCTCTTTACACACAACAATTCAGTCGGAGGTCTTTTCATTCAAGAAGAACCATTTAGGCAAATTCTCCTGTGTAGATGTCTAACCAGCCATGCACTCTGACCTGTAGCTTACCAAGGGAATTCCGGATTACAAGGATCACAATGTCAAATAAGTTGTTAAAACCAGACTGTAGTTATCAGTAGGCTTTTCTAAGTGACAGTCAATAACACAGGAGGCTCGGGTTCAGAAAGTTTTAGTAGTGTACACAGGCAGGCTAAATCATATACAGTCCAAGTATGAGAGTTTTGTCTGACTCTATACAGTAAGCAGTTACTTTATATAGTGTTTACAATCAGCTTTTGCCCACCTTACTGACGTGGTCGGTCACAGGGCATTTCCATCACTATGGTCCACAATAGTCTATACATACGTGGGTGCTGGGGTCGTGCTTTTAAAATGTTTTCCCATGAGAATAACACAGCCTTGCAAGGCACCTTGTCAATTACACTGTCCTTCTGTGATTGTAACTGTTTCAAGGACCCTAGACTGTTCCGATACAGTACTCAGTTAATTTCTTAATACGCTGCTTTGTCTCTCTGGTAAGGAGTTGTACTGTTATCTTCGATTGAGCTCACAAGGCCATCCTCCTCAGAGGTAGAGGTGATGTTATGCATGTACATACATTTATTGTTCTGTAACCCAGCAGATAATTAATGCTGACAGACATAAGCCTGCTGTACTGGTTACTGCCAGGATCAGAATTCCATCACACTACAGCTTAGCTTCACCAATTACATGCAGGCTTACTTCTACTGCCATATTGTATGGTACAATTCAATGCATTATATAGTATTTCGAGTCTAAACTGGCACTTCATATGTGTTTCTATATATATATTTCGAACAACATCCATCCGGCCATATGCATGTTGTTCCGTCCTTTACCTTGACCGTGTGTATTTGGCCGTCCGGCAACGCTACTCTCCACATGTGATGTCCCACCTTCCCCTTCTTTGCCTGTAGCACCCTGTTAGGACGTCCTGTTTGATAGGCACGTGTTCTGCTATATGTGATCGACTTCACTGCATAGCTAAACATCAATGCGGTGGTTCAACAACCCGACTTGTCCACATGTGTACAGTTATGTGCACCGTGTCGTATGCAAACCTATATGGTTTCGACGGGTACATACCACATGCGGGATGTACACATTCTGCAGACACATTCACATGCAGCCATTTACATATCTGTTCCTGAGGTGGGCTGGTGACATGTGGGGTACGTATTTGGCCGCGTGGCATTGCCTAACACAAACATCTTACCACATTTCAGGTATGCACATTGTGTGTGGGTGTATAGCTGCACACGGATGCTAGCAGGTGAGGGTGCACAGGTGTACATGGGTGGGACTGACATGTACAATGAGGCTATTGTGTATTACATCTGAATGCATGGGTTCTGCTTCTGGATATTACACTTCAACATACGCCATCCAGTGTATGCGACAGAGACGTTGCTGGGTGTGGGATATGTTGCTATGCACATGTTTGCCTGTGTTTAAGGTGTCTTGATTCCTTCCTGTTGTTATGTCGACACAGCTACCCGGCTATGTACTCTCACAACTGCTTGTGACCATTATGGTTGGCACCTTTTCCAATGCCCATAGTGAGGCATGTTATGTGGAAACTTCGAATTTGCAGGACTACACATACCCACGGCAAGTGCAGTTGACAGAACTTCACTTGTTTGCCATACTATAAGCTTATTCTGTAAGCATTTGGGTTCCTTATTCATATTCTTATGCCATGTATGTGTTTCATATACAAATGTATATGTTTTATACTACTATTACATGTATATTGCGGAATATGTTTGGCAGGGGATCAGAGGTCATTTTCCATTTTTCCGATTGTTGCAGGGACACAACTGTCCAATCAGGGACTGTCCATGGCACATTGGGACAGCTGGTAACCCTGGTGACCATGCCCATGTCGCTACTGGGGTTGCCACCTTTTCCAGTTTCCAAGCTGGGATATTTCCGGGACTCACATATGAGTTTACAGGCCGACACTTACACACGGTCAGTATATAGCATAGAACTTCACTTGTTTGCCTAAGTAGAAGCTTATTGTTGTGGCAATTTGCTTGCTTATTCTGTTTCTTGTGACATTTAGGTATTTCAGTTACAGAAATGACCAATTCATGCTACCATTACATTAAATACGGGCTATCATTATGTCCTACAATCTTAGCACATTTGCCATTTTTAATACGTTTTTTCGGGACACAACTGCCCATAGAGAGACTGCCCCACCCAAAGTGGGACAGGTGGTGACCTTAGTCGCTGCTCCTATGTCGGTGCGGCGCGCTGACATGCTGCTGTACACCTTCTCTGAGTGTAACCACTGACGGTGCATTGCGGGACAAACGCGGTCATATGCGTATCCTTTGCTCCTTGGATGGGTACACTTAAGCCTTCGTGGCTTGTATTTGCTTCTCCGTTTATTTGGGATGGGTACTATGCTGCACACTCTACGTGCGTTTCATTCTGCACGGGACCTGGCTGCTGCCATTACTATTATGGGCGGACCGTGGCTGTCAGCACATTAGGTTGCTCACCTCATGCCGGCTTAGACACGCCTCCAGACGCATCCTACCTGGGCTCGCTCACGTACACTACGCACGTGTCTGTGGTTGCGGTGCACTCTCATTAATATGCATATGGCGCTACTGCGCCGGCTATTCACTGCACCGCCGGCGCAGACCTTACGCCGGCCTTGCGCTGGGTTTCATGAATCCCGGGGATTAATTATATGTTTTTGATTTTATCATTGTTTAATTGATTGCTAGTTTTTGATTTGTTGATTTGAACAGGTAGTGATGTCAATTAATGTATTTAAGGAAATGCTACTCGATTGCATTGATGTCTGATGAAGCGTTGATTCCAACGTGAAAGCGCTAACCAACTGCAGTTCACCTGTTTGTCTCTTTGTTTTATCGCATTAAATCTTGGATTTTATTGATCTGGAAAGTGTTTTGATCTTGCAGTTCATGGTGCACTCCTCTGTTACTTTTTTATATTTAAGCTTAAGAAGTATTTTGAATTTTATGTGATATATTGATTGTTAATTTGGAAATATACATATTTATTGAATGAAAACTTAATTTACATGCACACTTTATGAATGGAATTTATGCTGCCTTACTCAAAGTTGTTGCCCTTTTAAATGTCATTTCTTTTTTAAATGTCATTTCTTTTTTAAATTTTATGTCTTTCTTCACTTGATTTTAACGAATGTTACTATTTAAAGTTTGGGATGTTTGAATGTTGTTTGTCTGAAGAAATCTAAATATTAAGTTAGATGAAAAGTGCTTAATAAAATAGTCTACATCCAAGTTCTGTTCCTGGCTTTACTTGTGTTTTAAAAGTTCTAGTTTTTAACTTTTTGTGGCTTGCAAAGTTAGTTCTCGTATTGCAATGTCAGTTAATACATTAAGTTCCAATTTTTATCTCCTTTAATCATGGGTTCGATTCACAGCTGTTACAATAATATTTTTACACTGAGTAAGCTTCAAAATTGATAAAAATGTCAGAATTCATCCCCCTTTCACCTTCAGATGTGCAGCTCTCAAAAAGCCATGCCAGTAAGTATTCCATTGATGAGCACTGGAACCTGTGATAATGATTGGAGCATCACACATGGCACAGCTCAATGCCACATTTCACACCTTTACTGATATCTGCTGTAGGTAGTGCCAATATGTCTGCCAGGAGGTGCATGTGCTTGCAGTCATGCAAATGCAGCTGGCAAAGCTGTGCATGTTTGCACAATACCAGTAACACATGATATCTGAAGTAGGTGCCAGTTCAGACATAATTTGTAAGCTTGACTTTTGCAGACATGGCTGGAGAGAATGGTGCTAAATTTAGAGCCCAAGGCTGGGGTGTTGAGGAGTTCAGGATATTTGTGGCACTCCTTGTGAAGCGGTACAGCCATAGGCTGCTGCAGGGGGAATTATACTGGGTCGCAGTATAAGGCTGAGTCTGGGAGTAGCTTAGCTGTCTCTACTGCAGCTGGCCATTCCATTCAGTGGGGAACAATGTCATCACCCTATAGTGACCTTAAAAAGCACAAGCAAGACGTTCTAAGCTGATGGGAGGCTGAATTTAGGACTGGGAATACCCCTAGTTGTGTAAGTTTAATGACTCATAAGCTGTCTATGATATGGCAGTAATTATCTAGCCAGTCAGTGCAGTTACTCATTGTGCTTTCATATATATTTGTCTTCTTTTTGTTCTGTACAGCTGCACAGGAGATTGCTGCACACCAAGAGGTGCACCAGGAGAGATTAATGTACCTCAGAGATGAACAGGGTAAGTATGAATTAAGCAAAAATTCAAGCCATAATATTTTAATTCCTTCAAGCACTAGAATTTTGAGCAGGCATACCTCATCATTCCTCTTAAGCATGCACATTTCTCCAAAAAGTATTGATACCTCCATAGGCAATTAGCATACCAGCTTTACTGTGCATGGGTTCAGTACCTAGAAGCAGCATTTATTTTATTGTTTAATTAAAAAGTATTTATAAGATCTTAACAGCAGTCTGTCAGGAAGAATTACATTATGGTAATTGTAGCTATTAAGTTATAATGCATAATTCCATCCATCATAGTGAAATAATGACAACTGTTTCTTATATCAGGACAGTGATATTTGTTTATTTAATAACACATATATAACTTTCCATAAAATATGGATGTTGCAAAGGTTTGCAATAGAAAATCGTCACAGTTGTTTATGTATTGGCAAATAAAAGTTTGTTTCAAGTATACAGTACTGTTACATGACATATATCTAATTATCGCTTTTTTTTTGTCTCCTCCCACCCTTGTCTCTTTTTTTTGGGCAGGGTATAATTTATTAACAATCTGCTATTTGCATAACTTTCTGATGAAAATTAACCATCAGCAGTGCAGACAGGTACACTGACCACTGTGGGTCAGCCTTCCATACTTCCAAAGATGGCAGGATAAACACCAAGTGCTTCAGTGTCACAACCTGTCATAGTTCCCTTCACAGCCTACCTGCTCCAAGTATGTCAGATAACTCTGCTCCAACTGCTGATGCAATGGTACTCTCTTGGAGCAGTAGTGGTGCAGGTGGTGATTTTGTCACCCAGCAGGAGCTGACAGGGTTGGTGGAGGATATAATGGAGAGGGAGTTTGGTGCACATATCAGCTTGTTTGAAAAGGTCTTGCATCAGACTGTAAAAATGATGCCACATCCTGCATGGGGAGCTGCTGTAGGGGACAGTTATAGTTTTGAGGGGGAGGAATAGATTTTCACTGTTCTGATGCTGGATGTGGGTGCACCTCCAATGTCCCCTACCTATCCCTAATCATGATGTCCCCCAACCATTTGTCTCCATCACCACCCTGGTCTGTCTTTTATATCCTGTATGTCTGCAGATGTTCCTAACCTACCCGACCTGCCTGACCCTCTTATTCCAAAGCACCTTTCCCAACATTCCTTCCCCCCAAAACAAATGGGCATTTGTCCCACAAAAAATTACACCCATACGTAGCTATCTGCTTTACCTATGTGTCATCCTGACACAATTAATTTGGTCCAATTGGCCATGCGGCATTATTCACCTGTTGTCACTCATTACTAGAGTGGTGACTCTGCAAGGCCATGAAGTTGTTTGTACAATTGTACTTTCACATTGTGAAGAAGTGGATAACTATGGTGCTCTGCTATGACTCTCCTGCAAATTACTGTATTCTTTCCCCTGTGTGGTAACCTTTGCTTGCCAACTACATTTTCACCACTGTCCTATCCACCCCTTTTTTACACATTTAATCTAGTTAAAAATGTATTCAGATATAACACACATACACATAGCAATAAATGACCCATGAAAAAGCCTTCAGTTTAATGACCCATGAAAAAACCTTCAGTTTAAGTACTCAGCTTTTGTGCAGCGTTTAGCATAGTGCAGCAATGCTGAGTGACAGTGAACACTGTTTAAGTTCTTATAACAAAAGCAGACAATTTCAGTCTAATCTACAGTGGTCCGGTTACTGTCGGGAAAATGTGCTTAAATCTGCTATGCTATGGGAATACAGAGTAAAGCCATAGTATAAGCAGTAATGTGGACTGGTTAATGTAACATTTATTAGGCTGCTGGCTGTATTAAACTAGGAGTTCCTATGTGGTGTGCTGAGATAATTGCCCTGTTTGTAGCCTGATGTTTTAGCATAGTTTTATGGGCTCGATTACAGCTGTATGTCAGTTTATTACTTCATGACAGTTCATATTCCTATCATATATTGAATTGCAAATATCTTTATTTCTCTACATATAACACATTTCCTTAACATAACATTGGAATAGTGCAGCAAGACATCATTTTCAAAAACAGTGCAGCCCCAACAGGAGACTTAGTAAGCCAATTGTATCCTGGTTAGGTATTCATGTTTTTTGCACTCTCCCACCCCTTTGTACCTGTAGCAATTAGTTTATTGTACAGAACATGACAAATTCATGATGATTTAATAAGTAAGACTAAAACACCATACAGATGTTCCTACATCTCCTACAAAACATATTTGCATTAATCCTCTCTGCATCTGTCTGTAACTCTCCCAGTTTACTCCTCATTCTTCCATAAGTTTTCAGTGGGTTTCAATAGTGTTAGTTTAATGCTGTGAAGTAGTACTTCCTTTGTGTTGTGACGAAGTAATCCTCAAATATGTAGAAAGGCTTTTTAATAATGTCATGGGTTCTATTCCAGCCATTGGCTAAGTGTTAATGATTGCTTTTGGTTCAGTAATTTAGGTGTACCTGTTGGCTACATATTATAATCCACCATTATCCTCCTTCATTGATATTTTACTTTATCCCTGCCTCCATGTCACCCTGATGATGTATCTTTTATCTTCTATAACATTATTCGTCTACCTCTGCATTTGCACATTGCTTTGCACCGGGCAACAAATGCAAGTAATGCTAAATAAAAGTACAGTACTTATATCAACATATTTGGATGTGATTGCCTTCATCTGCATTACCCTGTCTCACTGTGCATTGTTGTGATAAGTTATGTTTATTCAGTGTACTGTAAATTTAAAGAAGATGAAGAGTTGCATGTACAGATTACAGTGTTCAGTAGGGTAGTGAAGATGATTACATACATTAATTTTTGCTGAAATCCACTGTTAACTTTTAACTTTCACAAATATGAATTTCTACATATTGTACTAAGATAACACTCAGGTGTAAATTACTTACTGACACGTTGAAAATGTTTGTATACATATTAGATGACAATATGTTTCATTATGTTTTGTCTGACTACTGTTTCTGTACATATTGGCTAACCCCCTTAACTTAATACATTGTTATCATGCTGCTACACTAATCTGCCTGCTACCTATTTGCTGTCTTGTGAAGCTCTTTGCATGGAAGGCAGCACAGAGCAACACAGAGTACTGCTAACTAATGTTCTAAGTTCAATACTTCAATATACAATTATGCATGCACTAACACTTTGCCATCAGCAGCTCAAATTAGGTTAGTGGTGCTGCACTCAAACAGTATAATAAAAAAGAGGAAATCAAAGAATCATAGTTTTTTATTGCACAAAGTTTGTATGCCTGTGTTACTGCTGCCTAAAGATGATCATGAGTTTTGAATGATGATAGCTCACCTAATTAATTTGTGTGAAGTAATGTATCTGCTCTACAGTGTTTACAATTGTGCCATGTTACCTGCTTGGCTAACCTAGTCTCATCACATCCATCACTATCATTCTGCAGTGCACTGTCCTATGTATAACTTCCATGTTTGTCTTGTCAATGTATATAGTGCATGTATGAGACAACAGAACTGTGTAATCATCCTGACATTATGTCACAACAAGTTTTGATTAATAATCCAGTGGTGTGCTATTAATGTGTATGTCATCCCATTATGTGAAACATGTCAGTGTCCCTCACAATATCACAATGCACAGTAAGGACAGTATCTACATTGCATTATCAAAGTATGTTATTACATGTGACAATCATAGTGATGTTACATTGTCCTGTGAAAACATAAGCATGTGTTGCATGACCTGGGATGTACAGTACTATCTCTTCCAAGCATTGTTTTTTTTATAAATATTCCAATACCCAATATCCAATTTCACGTAAGTATTGTAATTCTTCTCCTGTGGTGCTTGCAACTAGTACATTGCTTTCTAGATTGTATAATCAAGATAGGTAGGAGGTTCAATACCCAACATGGAAAACATCTGTGTGTGTGTATGTGTGTGTGTGTGTGTGTGTGTGTGTGTGTGTGTGTGTGTGTGTGTGTGTGTGTGTGTGTGTGTGTGTGTGTGTGTGCGTGCGTGTGTGCGTGTGTGTGTGTGTGTCTCTCACTGTGTGTGAGACTATGTGTATCTGCTTCCCCTAAGAATGATACATTTAACTATTCTCACAGCTCCCTTAAATCTAATTTTGCAGTAACACCCTCTCTGAAACACATCAGTGGGGTCATACTGACAACAATGCAGTCTATCCCTTAAGACTCAGACATGTCTTGTGATACTTGTATGTATTAGAGTGCTCTCTAGATTGTGTAAGCTAGATTTGTAGGAGGTTCAATACCCAGCATGGAGCATGAGTGTGTGTATCTGTGTGACTGTATGTATACCTTGGTGGTGTTTCTACTTCTCCCGAGAATAATACATGCAACTGTTCTCACAGTTCCCTTATCCCTAATTTTATAGTAACATCCTCTCTGAAACACACAGTTCTCTTATCCTTAATTTTACAGTAACATTCTCTCTGAAATATACTGATGAGGTCATCCTGACAAAAGCGCAGTCTGTCCCTTAAGAGTTCGACTTATCCTGTGGCACTTGCAGATATTACAATGCTGTGTAGATTGTGTAAGCTAATAAGTATGAGCTTCAATGCCCAACATTGGACCACTTGAGTGTGTGTGTGTGTGTGTGTGTGTGTGTGTGCGTGTGTGTGTGTGTGTGTGTGTGTGTGTGTGTGTGTGTGTGTGTGTATGTATGTATGTGTGTGTGCGTGTGTGTGCACACGCATGCACTTGCACACTTGTGTGTTTGTGTGAGTGAGATTGTGTGTATCACTAGGTGGTGTATCCACATCTCCTGAGATAAACACATTTAACTGTTCTCACAAGTTCCTTATCCCTATTTTTATAGTAACATTCACTCTGACACACACTAATGAAGTCATCCTGACAAATGTACAATCCCACCTCTCAGAGTCAAACTTCTCCTGTGGCATTTTCACTAGTAGATTGATCACTAGATTGTGTAACCTAGATAGGTAGGAGGTTCAATACTCAGCATGGAAGACTTGTATGTGTGTGTAAGACTGTATGTATCTCAATGGGTGGTGTATCCACTTCTCCTAAGAGAAACACATTTAACTGTTCTCACAGCTGCCTTATCACTGTTTTTTACAATAACAACCTCCCTGAAACACAATGATCAGGCAGAGTCAGACTTCTCCTGGGGTGCTTGCAACTAATAGATTTATCTCCCAATTGTGTAGCCTAGATAGGTAAGATGTTCAATAATCATCATGGAAAACAAACATGTGTGTGTGTGTGTGTGTGTGTGTGTGTGTGTGTGTGTGTGTGTGTGTGTGTGTGTGTGTGCGTGTGTGTGTGTGTGTGTAATGCATGTTACTGTCTCCATTTCTCAAGCAGAAGATGCATTTAAATGTGTACACAGCTTCCTTTTAGCAATTTTTTCTGGAAACATCCTGCATGAAACAGTCTGATGAGGTCATCCTGACAAAAGTGCAATCTTTCCCATGGGAGTCAGACTTCTTCTGTGGCACTTACAAGTATTGCAATGTTCTCTAGAGTCTGTAAACTAGATAGGTAGGAGGTTCAATACCTGTCATGGTAAACTTTCTCTGTGGCACAAGGTGTTAAGAGCAGTGATCATAAAGAGCAATAATAGCTGATGCAGGATATAAATCCAGTTAACATATACTTTACAGGGGGTCAGAATGTCATTTGTGGGGTAGGAGTTTAGCATAATGGTTAAGGTGTTTACCTTACAGATACAAGGTGCAGGATTTGATTCTCACATGGGGTAACTTGCTAGGCTTAAAATGACCCACAAGGGCAGTTAGTCTAGTATTAATCTATGAACCTATGAACCTATGTGTATGTGAAGTCATCGTAGCTGTCTCCATTTCCCTGCAGAGGGTGTATTTAAATGTATACACAGCTTCTTTCTAACAACTTTTATGGAAACATCCTGCATGAAACACACTGATGAGGTCATCATACCAATAGTATAGTATCACCGATGTCAGTCAGATTTTTCCTGTAGTACTTGTAACTGACATAATTTTCTGTAGCTTGTGCAACTAGAGAGGTAGGAGGATCAATACCCAACATAGTGGAATTGTATGCATGTGTTTGTGTGAGGTTGTTTAGTTAAGTGAGCATATATTCATTAAACTTACATTTTGGATACATTTGTAAACTCAGAGCTGACTACACCATCCCCTAATGCCACCTTTCACATCAATAACTTCATTGTTATACAAAGGTATAAATATGCATACTGTTTGTAATGTAATGATCACAATTTTCTATGTATTAAAGCAAAGGAAACTCTGCTTATTTAGGCAATAATATGTCCACACATTTGTACATTACTGCTTAAAATAATAGTGTCATGGGTTGAAAGATAGACATTTAATGTTTTTAGTGGGGAAATGATGCAAGCATTTAAGTGTGTGGGGGAGGGGAGGATATATCCATTCTTCAAATGTCAGTTTTTGTGTGGAATCGGTAAGAGCAAACAATAGCAACTTTACATTTTTTGCCTACTCCTCTGGTTCAACACACTGATGAGGTAATTGTTGCAAGTAAACTGAAGCTATTTGAATGCCAGACATCTCCTGTGATGTCTACATATTTGACACTATTCTCAATAATGTGTAAATAGCTAGGTAGGATGCTCAACCACAGCAGTGTTTAGCTTATGAAAGAGTGACTGCCAATAAAGTCATGATTGCTTTAGACACATATGTAGTGGCAACTTTTACAAGCCCCAGTTCTCTGTAAAACTAAATTCCCCAGATAAATTTCCTTGGCAATACACTGCTGATGTCATTCCTTTATATATGCTATATGTCTCAGTTTTATTCAGTATTCTCCTTTGGCTCTGGCTGCTGATAATGTGTTATATAGATGGTGTAGGTAGATAGGTAAGTGGTTTGAGTCTATCATGGCTTTAATAGTGTGACAATTATTACTGTCATATGCCATTGCCCACCTCACAAACACCTTAATGTATCCTTTTAATTATGGGGTAGAATTACAATGGCATTCTGTTCCACTAGCAAATCTCAGTATCACAAGGGAAATTAACATTTTGTCCACACAATGACTACATACTGCTAACATACCTACAGTATGTCACATTTGGAGCGTGCATTCTCCTGTGTTGCAGGACTCCGAGAGTGTGCTTTGTACATGGTGTGACTATATATGTGAGATGTTGGAGTCCAGCGCTGGGTGTGTCCTTCACCCTCATATTGTGTATACTATACTGCAAAGACATATATGATGTGTAGCTATAGAGTGTTATTGTGCACTTTGAACACAGCAAAAATGTCCAGCTTAGAAAAAATGATGATGTCATCCATTTAACTGCACACAGTCTCAGTTGTATTTCAGCATGGTCATGTGGTGCTTGCTATCCTGGCAGTGATGTTTAGCTTGTGATCATGGGTAGTTATTTGAAATCCATCCATTACTGCTCAGAGTACATTGTGTTAGTGTTATCGTGATTGTACGTGTCACTAATACTGTTATCATGCACACTGGCTTTGCACACATATATATGTTGATCACTCTTACTAAAAGCAATGCCAATTTCTCACATACAAATGGTTTTATGCAGAGAAATTGTGACATTTGCTTCCAATTTCCTTACATAACATATGTAGAAATTGTTATCCTCTGGAATGGGGGGATGAGATGACATGCTGTCTGTGTTGATGTACTACAGTAATCACAGGCACACATATCCCTTTCAGAAAGAACATGATGTAATACCTTCACATAAACACACACGTCATACCTGTAGTGATATTTCTACTATGGTACAGTTATCCTGGTATTGTCTGCTGTCAGATGCTCATATCTTCAAATCCAATATCATAGCATTGTTGGACCTTATACTGTAATGCATTACTGACATATACCTTGGTGATGATTTATCCATTGACATTGTGACAGACATCCATGATCCTTTCATCTCAGAGATTATTTGCCACAAATACAGAAGATATAATAATTTAGCATAGGTGGACTGTCATATTAGCTGTAACACTTCCACTGTTGGGCTGGTCATTCAACAAGACACCACTAGACAGTAGAGTTGCATTGCTTGCTGTTCATTTCCTGATGAGGCAACATCATATGAATGGACTGCTATTACATAAACACCATTGTATCTAGTTATTTTTATCCATTTTTATGTTGGACAATGATATATCATCACAGTCTGTGATTGCATAGCACTGAAATGTTTATTCAGAACATGTCATGTTGTGAGTGCTTCTGTGGCACATGCATTGAGTATTGGCATTTATAGCATAACTACACAGATATATTGTTGTTCACTTCTGGAACAATGTGTGTTGTACATGATGGAAACAGCTTCCTTGAAAAGAAAATCAGTCATATTGTAATGCTCAGTGTTGTGTGGATAGTAACATGTATAGCTAATTTCTGGCATTCTGACTAAATCTGATTGTTCATATGATATCCATACCTCCTGTGTTTACACACTCATTCAATTCAGTTATCTGTGACAGCCTCTATTGCTATCTGATGTGGCACATGTTGTCAATACAGGGCTGTGGAGAGTGCCTTGTATAATAGGTAGAGGTTTGAATCTGATAACATCTATATGTTATATTACAGTGGCTTACACACTCATGGGCTAGCTTTTTCATGCATTTTCCTACTAGGGAGGTCATCAGTGCACCTTATCTGGTAAGATAGTGATGTATACCCTTCAATGGTGTTCTTCCTTATGTGGCCGCTATGTGTCTGTCTGTGGCACCCATGATTGCTATGCATCTCTCTCTGATATATGTTCAGGCAAGTGTCCTGAAAAGACATAATATAAATGTTTCTTAGGTCGTTCCTTGCTCATATGCATTACCTATTCACAAGATAATTATGTTCTGTACTGCATGCCATCCTCCAGACAGGTGTTTAATACTGCCATTGTTTCTGTCACAATATACAACTTAATGGCAGATCTGTGAGTCTATAAATGTGTCTAACTGTATGGAATGCAGGGTGACCATCAGCAGATGTGATTGGTCTTCTGTTACAACACTTTCTATTGTGTTGCTGCTGATGAATTGCTGTTTTGTTACTGCCCCCTGTAATTGTATGTGAGCATGCCTAGTACTAGTAAGTCAGATATGTTTGCAAACCGGCAATGGCAAAACTAGACCCTGACATGTCATCTGCTCAGTCTTGACATTGGTCACTTATGTATGTTTGTTATTAAATTGTCATGTATCATTTACATCAATGTACAACACTTGCCAGTCTATTACATGCTTGTACATGATGAAACCCTTTCCTATTGGTGCCACTGTCATTTTTTGCATAAACATGTCCATTTCTGATTTACCTGGCATTACAGCTGTAAGGTCCATTTGTTCTTGTGTATAGATGGTGAGATGGATAACACATCAGTGGTGTATGCTTTCATACATCAGTTCCCTATATATACAGCCTTATATGGTATGACTGCATTCTATGCATTCATCCCATAATGTATCTTCTGTTCTTACAAACTGTTCTCTCAAGTCAAGCATTTAATTATCATATATATCACATCTTCACTCCACTTTGTTGCAGTGCAGATTTATGTTGCTATCCGCATCCTTTATCAAAATGTCTGGTATTATTTATGTGCGTACTTGTGGGATTGACGTTCACACTACTCATTACATCAGTCTCGCAGTTTTTTTTATGTTCGAATTACTTCTTAAACACTTTCATCACATTTGCCTGTGGGATATGAATACACTTTAAGCACTTCCCCTCTTCAACGTTTACTATGTTATTATATCACATGTTTGTGTACCTATTCCCCCATTTCACTTCTCCTTGTTCAGCATTGTTTCCCTGACCCCTGTACTTGAACTTAATATGTGTGGGTTACAGCAAGTGCTTGTGTCTGAGCACTGCCTATATGTGATCCGTTTTGTTTACATTGTGTGATACTGTTTGCATGCACCTTTCAATGGCCATGAACACTACTGCTGGCCATGTAAAGGTGCTTGCATCCATGTAGTCATGATGAGCAGCATGTATGTTCGATTAGCGCTGTTGCTCATCGCACTGACACACTTGCATAATATAGGTGCTGCTTGGCACCAACATGATTATTAATGAATCCCAGGGCCAATTTTGTATGATATTTAATAAACATGAATAGCTCTCCCAATGCTATCACACTGGCTGAGGGGGTAAAGGAGCTGTTTTACTTCAGCTTTTCTGCCTTGGTATGCTTGACACAGAATGGTCTGAGTTTCAAAATGGCTCTTTCTGTGCAATTGCATAGTGATTCTGCATGTAGATGCTTAATAGACAAAGGATACCATTTCTGCTACCTCCTGCTGCTTGACCAGATAAGGCACATCCTCCTCCAGTTCATAGTACAAGTATCACCTACTAAAAAAATAAAGTTTAATAATGCACAATATTGTGTGTGTGTGTTTGTGCATGTGTATGTGTCTCTTTGTATGTCATATCAATGTGTATATTTGCATGCGTCTCTGTCTGCAGTTCAAAGTGTGTCTAACTTTTGGTGTGTGTGCTCTCTAACATGACAAACTTCATAAGTTAGACTTTGGACCAGAAATATTTCCTCTCTTAAAAATAGCATATGCCACTGCAACTTTGAAAATTATAAAGACAAAGTACTTTATAGGAAGAAGAAAGTATGCATACTGATAAAAAAACAGTGACAAAAAATACATATGAATGTGAAATGCAAACTATGTTTGAATACATAACTGCAACTGGGTATAACGCAAATAGCATTTTCCAATAAAAATCCTATCTCTACAAAAAACAAAAAAAAACAAAAACAAAAAAACAACAAAAAATATAACAAACACTTCAAAGCAGTTACTTTTCCTCAAAAACCCCAACCACCAGAAAAAGACATGCCATATTAGCATCAGTTTCAAAACTGTAATGAATTAAAATAGCATACAGTAACATTAATCGTATTTCTAATAAATTTATGGCAGATTATGTCAGTCATTAACAGCAGACAATGCTCAGTATTGATTTCCCTTTGATGCCATTTCTCTAACATAGAAAGGACTCCAAAAAGAAAAAATGCAATTAAAACTTACAGCATTTTCTAATCATTGCAAGTATACCTGCAATGAATCAGTTCCCTACAAGCCACAGCAACATGTAAAAAGGAGTGACTTACTACTTTCCCTCCAAAAATCCCACCCCCAGAAAAAGAACATGTAGTAATATATCAGTCAAAATGAGCATCAGCTTGAAAACTGTCATGTAGTAGAACTGCATAGTGTACTGTAACACTTATTTCTTCTAAGACAAAATAGATCAAAACTATTACCAATAAGACAACACATAGCAGTGCTATCCCTCCAATATCATCTTAGTGACATGGAAAGAATTCCACAAAGAAAAAAAAGTGCAGTTAAAATGTACTTAATGCATTCAGTAATACATGTAAAGATAGCAATGAAACAGTTCCTTACAAACCATAACAATGTGTAAAAATGAGTAAGTTAATCTGTTCCCTCTAACCCCCGCCCAAAACGAATACAATATATGTTGAAATAAGAACCAGTTTAAACATTGTAATAACTTACAACTGCATATAGTACCATAAAAACTTATTTCTAAAAAACCTAAGGAAAATTACATCAAAGTTCTTAACAGCTAAGCACCAGTACTCCCCCCCCCCAATGCCATCTTAGCAACATTGTGCCGATGATCGCCCATAGCCTCTCATTCCAATTTCCTGCTAGCAGCTCTTACTTTCAAACTGCTTTTTGAAAGTTACTGTCCTCCACACACAAAAAAAAAAAAAAATGATTATAAATCAGATACTTTACCCATTCAGTCAGAACAAGTGATAGTCTACAATTAGTATGACTTCTTTTAAAATTACTACCACTGAATGTGCATTTTGTAAACTTGCATCAGCTTGCTGGAACTCGCTCCCAAAAGACATCAGATTAGTGTGATTTTAACAGCTTTAAAACTCAACTGAAAAAGCATCAGATTGAAGACAGTAAATGCAATGATTCATTTTTTCAGCTCTAGCAGACATTTTATATAATCAGTTCCTCCCTACTGTCGGTATTTCCATTGTTAGCTTCATACCTGTGGTCCTTGCTTCCACTCTAGCCCAGCACAGTAGAGATAAGATTTTCCTTGCCATTTACTGTTGTAGGTTCCTTTAATAAGCTTAAATTCTACCTCAGTTTTCTTAGTCATATGCAAGATAAAATAGACATATAAAGTATATACTATAATATATAATATACTACCTTCCTGAACATCCTTAATTACCATGCCCCCATAAGATTTTCCAGAACCAAAGCACAACCCTCCCCATAGGTTCATAGGTTCATAGGTTCATACTAGGCTATCTACCCAAGGGCATTTACAAGCCTAGCCCATAGTTTTGTGGCTTACGCCACCCCTTTAGTATGGGGAACTATACCCATTATTTTGCTGTGCCTCTGTCGAGCAGTGACACTGAGGTAATCCCTGGGGTATATCTGCGATCTCCCATCCATTGGTCAAGATTTCTCTTGAACAAGGCCAGCGAGGTGCTCTGCCTCACATATACCGGGATTTTGTTCCACAGCATAGGGAGTCTTTGGGTGATGAATCTATCCCTCCAGCACGTCCTATTAATAGCCGTGTCGAGGTTTAAGTCTCCCGCCCTTGTGGCTCTGATGGATCTAGATTTTTTGAGGTGAAGCATATTCATCAAATCTGGGTTTGACATGGCCTTGTATGTTAGGCAAAGGTCACCTCTGAGCAAGCGTGGCGACTGAATAGAGCTGGAGTTCTTTCAGTCGGGCAGCATAGGACAGATTTTTGAGACCCTTTATCCTTTTGGTGAGGAACTTTTGTGGCCTCTCCAGCTGCTGCAAGTGTCGGGTCAGATACATTCGAATGGGGCATTGTACTCAATCATTGGTCTGATGAGTGATGAGTAGAGGGAGACAATGACCTCCCTTGATCTAGATGAGAATCCCTTCATGATAAGGTGGGCAATGTAGAAGGTCTTCCTAACTACTTTAGCTACATGGGTGTCGAATGACAGACTACTATCAACCTGGGTCCCCAGGTCCCTGATAACTTCTTCTGTGCTCAGTGGATTGCCACCTATTTGGTAGCTAGGGGTAACCTTGTTTTTCCCGAAGGGTATGACTATGCATTTTTGGCATTTAACTTTAGGCCATGGCTCTGGCACCAGTTATCCATTTCTGTGAGACCCTTCTGAAGGATATCTGTGTCAGATGTGTTTTCTACTATGGCCCAGTTTGCAGTCATCTGCAAACTTTGTCAGCCATAACCCTCCTGTGTTTGCTTGTACTGAGAAGTAGATGCCAAACAAGAGTGGGCCTAGGACTGAGCCCTGTGGGACACCACTTGTGACAGGCTTTGAGTCTGACATGGCGCCAGCAACTCTGACCCTGTGGGTTCTGTCACTCAGCCAGTTTGCAACCCATCTTGTGATGTATGGGTTAATATTTAAGCTGATGAGTTTTTCAATGATACCCGAGTGGGGTATTGTATCAAGGCCTTCGCCAGATCAAGGTAGGCTGTATGGACTGCCTTTCCTCATCAATGGCTTTGGTGACTGTTTGAAAAAGTCAACCAAGTTTAAAAGGCATGATCTGCCTTTGACAAAGCCAAACTGGGTTGGATCCAAAGTCTGCAAATTCCTATGTCTTTATTTATGAGGTCCATTATGATCCTCTCCATGGCTTTGCAGATAAGGCTTGTCAAGCTAATGGGCGGTAATTTCCAGGGTCGGTGGAGGCACCGCCTTTGTGAAGTGGGACCACAGTTGCAGTGCGCCACTCCTGGCACGTATCCAGAGGTAAGGCTCTGATTAAACAGCTGTCCTAGCTGTGGGTTTAATTCCTCATTGAGTTCGTGGAGCACACAGCCGGGGACACCATCAGGTCCCATGGATGCTGTGTTTTTGCTTTGGAGAGAGCAGTTCTCACTTGGGCGTTGGAGATGTTTGGGGGGCTGCAATCATTTGGTATAGATATCTCTCCTTTTGGGGGGGAGGGGGGGAGAAGTTTGCACTGAACCTGTCAGCCAGTATGTTGGCAATGTCCGTAGGATCAGTAATCTTCACATCATTTTGAACTAGTTCTGAGCATATCTGGGAGTTTCCTCCCAGGTTTCTAACATAGCTAAAGAAGGCCTTATGATTGTCTTTTGAGTCTTTAGCTATTTTTCTCTCAAAATTTGCTTTGGATGACTACAGAAAACCACTAAGTCAGAAATGAAAAACAGGGATAAAGCCTGGGAGCACTGGCGCAAAACCAAAACCCCCGCAGCTAGACAGAAATTCCTAGAACTACGCAATAGAGTCAAAAAGCTAATAAAACGGGACAAATTCCAATACTACCAGTCTGCCCTAGACTCCTCACAACACAGCCCCAAGCAATTCTGGTCCTCCATAAACTCCATCCTCCACCCAGGTAAAGTCAGTACCCCTCCTCCTAACATCCCTCACTCCTCAGAAAATATTGCTACCTCATTCAACACACACTTCACCGAAACCATTTTATTACTAGCTAAACAACACAACCCCCCTCCCCTCCAACCCACACCTTCAACTAGTAATCTCCCCACTGCCTTCTCTTTTTCTCCTGTACCTACCTCCAACATAAAAAAACTCTTAACTAAACTTAAACCCACCAAATTAGCAGCAGACAACCTCCCAAGCTCTGGCCTACCCAGTATCCATCTTGATTAACCGATCTCTGTCAGAAAGTTATGTTCCCACATTGTGGAAAGTCTCACATATAATTCCCCTCCACAAAGGCGGACCCTCTGCAGAACTAACCAATTACCACCCCATAGCTATTCTCTCTCCACTCTCCAAAATACTAGAGAGATGCATACACTCTCAGGTCTCACACTACCTCCTTACTAACAACCTCCTTCCAGTACTCAGCATGGTTTCCGACCAAACCATAGCACGACCACTGCCTTACTCTCCTTTACTAACACTATCCTTCAGCATAAAAACAATGGCTATCTCCCCTGCTACTTTCCTAGACCTATCTAAAGCATTTGACATGGTCCCACACAAACAACTTATCTCTGTCCTCAA
The DNA here is from genome assembly GCF_019279795.1 of Protopterus annectens. Classification (NCBI taxonomy): domain Eukaryota; kingdom Metazoa; phylum Chordata; order Ceratodontiformes; family Protopteridae; genus Protopterus; species Protopterus annectens. The sequence goes on from NC_056730.1 coordinate 727,884,382, forward strand.
TAACCTATCCTTCTCACAATCAGTCACCAACTGGTTTCAGAGTTACCTGTCTGACCGCCAACAATCCGTTGTATGGCAGAATGACATATCTCCCCAACTACCTGTCTCCATAGGGGTTCCCCAAGGATCCATCCTTGGACCCCTACTTTTCTCTGTTTACACCAATAATCTAGCCTCTGCCACCAAACATGGCACACTCATCCAATACGCAGATGACTCTACCATCATCTGCTCAGCCCAGTCCCTATCCAAACTGCAAAAAGTCACAGAGGAAGCCTTTTCCTCTGTTGAAACATGGTTATCCGATGCCCAATTAATACTCAACCCAAACAAAACTAAACTACTCATCTTCCAACCCACCAAACATACTCAAAACAACTCTCACTTTAACATCACAGGAAAAGACAACACCACTATATACCCAACTGAACACACCAAATTGCTAGGAGTGGAAATAGACAATAAACTAAAATTTGACATTCACATATCCATGACCATAAAAAAAGTCCACAAAAACTAGGAGCATTATACAGAAATAAACAATTTCTCACCAAAGCAGCAAAGATTTCAATAGCAAATTCCCACCTTATCTCCACCCTACTTTATGCCTCTCCAGTATATACCAACCTAAGGCAATGTGATCTAAACAAGCTAGAGACCTGCTACAACAAAATTGCAAAATTCGCCACAGGGGCATCCTACCATAGTCACCACTGTCTCTCACTTGCTGAACTGGGCTGGCTTGAACTCCCTCACCTCCTTCAGTGGTATCAACTCTCACTCACCTACAAACTAGTAAACCATCCACTAAATGTCCCATCCCTCCAGAATCTACTCCAACCCTATCACACCACCAGACCACTAAGATCCAGCAACAAAAATCACTTGCAGATCACTAAAGCCAATAACTCTGCTGGTGAAGCACTATTCTCTTGCGCCATAGCCAAATTATGGAACTCACTCCCACCCACAATTACCTCCATACCATCATACACCAACTTCAAAACTTTATTAAAAGCACACCTAAAAACATGCTGGCTATGCCCTTGCAACTCCCACTCTAATATCATCCACCCCATCCAACTACTACCTTTCTTTCACCTCCACTAACTACCTTGATGATAGCAAGCTCAGATGCTCATAAGCCTAGTACTTATTATACAGCAGGAACTTCTCATTGTTATATTTGTTAATGCCTGCTATGTACTTCACAGATAAAGATTCTAGTTGTCTACTGATGTACTATGTTCTTCATCTGTAAATATGTTGTAAGTAATTTCTATGTTAAATTGTTAATCACTATGTAATCCAATGTAACTACTGTCTGTTTATTTTACTGTGGAGCTTTTCTCCCCGGGCCTCCGTTGAAAATGGACCCACGTCCAGTCGGACACTCCCGGTCAACAAATTTAAATAAAAATAAAAATAAATAAAATAAACAAAGTATTGCTATGTACATTTCTATAATTTGTGTGTCTACTAACATAGCTATATTATGTTTCCTTTTGTAAAAGTATCAACTGCATATTATAATTGTCATTATACAATTGGTGTGAGGATGGCATAATGGTTAAGGTGTTTACCTTGCGAACACAAGGTGGAGGGTTTGATTCTCTTATGGGGTAACTGGCTAGGCTTAAAATGGCCCACAAGGGTAGTTAGCCTAGTACTAATCTATGAACTTAAATATCTATGAACTATAATCTCCTGTTATTATGTTTATGTATAAAGTTTATGTATAGTGTCTTGCCTCTGTGGTCCATGTCATTGCTGAAAAGGGTCTTAGGAGAAGTCTACCTACTCACTTAACAAATGAAAATAAAAAAATAAAAATAATGAAAAGACTTCTAAAAAGCAAATAAATAAATAAAATCCAAACTTACTTACTACATTTAGTAATCAATGACAAAATGCCAGCAATAATAAACAGCATTTTGAAAATTATAACGACTTACAACAGAACACCTTACCACAACACTTATCTCTATGAAAACTTAAGACACATTACAAGCACAAGTCACAGCTACATTTCCCCTCCAAAACCACAGATTACCAGAGGGAAAAAAGTGTATAAAGGAATGACAAGGACATAATTTCAATGCATAATACTTAACTTCTTCAAGTACAAAGTGCAAATTGATAATCAGCTGCAGAGCATCCAAAAAGCAGGTTCTACAACATACATTCAAACACTGCCTTCCTCTTCACTGGCAGCTAAGTGCATGACAAGAATGTCTACACATAAATATATATATATATATATATATATATATATATATATATATATATATATATATATATATATATTTATATGTGTGTGTGTGTGTGTATATATAATTAAAATATTATCATTTAATGATTGTATATATTAATCACAGTAAAAATGCCAGCAATCATACAATTATAAACTGCAATATGTAAAAATAAATGATCAGTATACAGACAAAATGTGTTAAATAATTCCATCATCTGCAATGCAGTGCTCTAAAAAGGGAAGATAAAATACTGCTTTACTTTCTATGATTTCTAGTGTCAGGAGTAACAAAATAACAATAATTATACAACACACCCTTCTTGAATGCGGTGGTGGTGCTGCGGTAGCATTATCCCCTCACAGTAAGACGTTGTCCTGTTCGATTCTCAGCTAGAGCGTCTTCTGTGTGGAGACATGCGTGAATGGGCATACCTTCATTGAAGGTTGTGCGTCAGGGCCGGCAACTCAGCATGTAAACATCTACTGCCAATCATTAGCAGATCGGAGTTCCGCTGTGGCGACCCCTAACCGGGAAAAGCCGAAAGACACAACAACAACAACCCTTCTTGACAGCAGCAGCAGACGTGAATGAGTTTAAAACACATTATACACTTGTACTTAACTGCTGTCAAAATGCACTCGAAACTCTCCTTAGCATAGAGAACATCGATATCTGTGCAGTAACAGAAACCTGGTTCAAGGCTCCTGAGAGCACCCCAGCACTACCAAGTTATACCTCATACCATGCTTTTCAGCCCCAAAACTTGGACCGAATCACAAAAGGAGGGGGAGTATCAATATTCGTCAAAGATACCCACACCTCCAGGTTGGTGGCACAGCACGAAGCATCAGAGACTATCCATGTGCAACTAACAGTGGGTAAAACTGCCTTCCAATTTATAGCCTGTTGCAGATCACTCTCCCAAACCCAGGAACCCCACTCGGCCTTCCTGAGAACACTGGAAAATATGAAGGTCTCTCCAAACACCATTATATTGGGCGACTTCAACTACCCAAACATAGACTGGGAGCATTACTCTAGCTCCAGTACTCTAGCCCAAAGGTTCCTAGAATTTATAAACTCAAATGCTATGGAACAACTTGTTACCACTCCCACAAGAGGGGAAAACATACTAGACCTGATCACCACCAACATGGGGACTGTATGCTCCAGACCAGAACTGTATCCCTCATTGATAAGATCAGACCATAAACTAATCTCACTGGATATTCACATCCCGACTCCACCCCCTGCCCTGAAAACCACAGTGAAAAACTTCTCTAATGCAAATTTCACACTCCTCAAAACCGAGGTGGAATCCTTCAAAACCCCCGGGCCTGTGGAAAATACGGCCCAGACCGCAGAATCCTTTATAAACGCATTCTATGAACACCTTCAGGAATGCATGGATCATGCAATCCCAAATAAAACCAAGTCCCAATCCTCCAAAGGCATATGTCCTGTCTGGTGGACCCCAGCCATAAACAAACTATACAATAGAAGGAGGAAGCTACTACATGATAGAGCAAAATCCCAAAAAGGGAAGGCATCTCTGATCAGTATTAGCAAAAAACTACGGGCACTCATAAAATCGTCTAAGGCCAGCTTCGAGAGAAAAATTGCACAGGACACTAAGGATAATCACAAGGCTTTCTTTAGTTATGTTAGGAACCTGGGTGGGAATTCCCAGATATGCTCAGAATTAGTCCAAAATGACAAAAAATACACCGAACCCACAGACATTGCCAACATCCTAGCTGACAGGTTCAGCACAAACTCCCCACCAAAAGGGCAAATATCTATCCCAGCAGAGTGCTGCCCCCCTGACATCTCAGATGCTCAGGTAAGAACTACCCTCTCCAAAGCAAAAAACACAGCATCAATGGGACCAGACGGTGTACCGGGCTGCGTCCTACATGAACTCCAAGAGCAGCTAAACCCAAACATAAAACTACTGTTCAATCTCAGCCTTACTACAGGATATGTACCCAAAGAGTGGCGTACAGCAACAGTGGTCCCTCTGGAAACTATCACCCCATAAGCCTGACTAGCTTGGTCTGCAAAGCTATGGAAAGGATCATCATGGACCTCATAAATAAAGATATTGGGGACCTACAGACACTGGATCCTACCCAGTTTGGCTTTGTTAAGGGCAGATCCTGCCTCTTAAACCTGGTTAATTTATTTGAAACAGTCACTAAGGCCATTGACGAGGGGAAGGTGGTCTACACAGCCTACCTGGACCTCGCAAAAGCCTTTGATACAATACCCCACTTGGGCATTATAGATAAGCTCACCAGCTTAAATATAAACCCCTATGTCACTAGATGGGTTGCAAACTGGCTCAAGGACAGAACCCACATGGTTAGAATTGCTGGAGCCATGTCAGACTCCAAACCAGTTACAAGTGGCTTCACACAAGGCTCAGTCCTGGGACCTCTCTTGTTCGGTATATATTTCTTGGAGGCACAGGCCAACACGGAAGGACTGTGGCTGACTAAGTTTGCAGATGACTGCAAACTGGGTGCCATAATCGACACTCCAGCTGACACAAGCATCCTCCAAAAGGGCCTCATAGAAACGGACAACTGGTGCCAGAGCCATGGCCTCAAGCTAAATGCCAAAAAGTGTATGGGTATCCCTTTAGGCAAAGACAAAGTGCCCACAA
>NC_056730.1:727894304-727969304 GCF_019279795.1 Protopterus annectens
CAGTTAGTGAAATGCCAAAAACTAGACTGCTTACACAGTTTCCACATAGAGGAAGAATGCAGATAATTTCTGTACATTTTTTGTTAGTACTTAGAAGAAAACAACTGGGAATTTATAAGGAGCCCTTGTAAGAACAGGAGGTGTGGCAAAAAAAAAATCCACTGGCCAGAACAAGATCTTTATGACTCACAATACCCTGTTTAGTTTAAAAGGTATTTATTGCTGTCTGCACCATTAGACATTTATTTGCTTGGTGTGGCCCACTACTTAGCATATTACAACTGATTCTTTTTATTTTTTGCATAGTTACAACAACTGTGTAAACATGCACAAAAGCCTTGAAAATTACATCTCAAATAGCTAGAGTACATAAGGTGCAAAGGCAGTATGTGTGTGTGTGTGTGTGTGTGTGTGTGTGTGTGTGTGTGTGTGTGTGTATGAGCATGTGCATATTGTGTATGTATATGCATGGGCATATGTTTATTTTTTCTGTGTATATGTGTTACTACAATACACTATGATGCAGAAAGTAATTCATTCGGTGATATGAGCTCAAACTGAAGGACACAAAATATTGTCACCCACCTATGTGTAAAAATATGATTTACTTACTACCTTGTATAGTACATTGCTGTGATACAACAGCATTTCTTTAACAAATCATGCTTTTATAAAAATAAATGTTATATACTGTGTACTTCTTGCTGTCTCTCATGTGTGTGTACTGATACAAGTCAATGAGACAGATTGAAGATATGCTGCACAAGCTGATGAATGCAGTGACATGCACAGTACAAGGATTGCCTACAGTTTCTGCCACAATAAACATGACACTAAAAAGGCAGGTTGTAATGGACAGGATGGTTGCATTTTAAATGAGCATTAATACAAGAAGGTTTTGTTTTTTGTGTATTAATCACATACCTAAATGCATAGTGAGACGGTTTACTATCATTTTCACGAACAACATGCTGTTGGCAGTTATGCTGCCGAAAATTAGAATGTTGTTCAGAAAATGTATAGTGGTTTTGATAGTCAAACACACTTATGTGAATGCAGTAGTGCATTTGCATAAGTGTGTTCGACTATATGTATGAGATTGCAGTACAGTGGGGATTGGAAATTCATCCATATCCCCACTGTAGTGCGATCTCGGAGTTGGAATAAATTAGTAGCAGGGGATATGGGGGGGGGGTGTAGGGGGGCTCGTGATATGTTGTATAGGAGTTTGATTTACATCAGCTCCTATATGGCTATCATGTCACATTTTCGGCGACAATGTCGAATCAAATGTGTCGATCATTTGGGGCAACATTGTGTACACTCGAAATGTTTCATTTCGGTTTAACTTTTCATTATTTCGAATGGCAAATGTTTTGCCATTCGAACTAACGATAGTAAACCTAGTGAGATATATGGTCAAAGGCCAAGTGTCCTTCTACACCCACGCATTCAGTTATCACACAACAACCAAGACCCTCCAGTGCCTTAATTTGTTTATTTAACATTTGTTGACCGGGAAAGTCTGACTAGGACAGAGTCTATTTTCAGCAGAGGCCCGGGTAGAAACACTCCAGACACATGTCTTTGGAATGTGGGAGGAAACCAGAGTACCCAGAGGAAACCCACACGAATGCAGGGAGGACATGCAGAAGACACCCCAGGTGAGACTCAAACCCGAGAACCCCTTGCTGTAAGGCAACAACATTAACCATTGCACCAATGCACCTTCCAGTAGTGCAAGTACATTAACTTTAATGTGCTTGTAAATATGGTTCTATTTTGTCTGCATATGGGAATTAATATCATTATGTTGTATTTCATAATATAGTCATAGTTTAAATTGTATGTTTATTAACAAATCTGATGAAAAATGGTCTCCTTCATATGCTTAATAAATACTCTCTCTTTTCTCATTTTTACTTTGCATTTGACTTACATTTTATTTCACACACATCATTTTCCCTAGTTATGTGCCAGCAATTTCATGACACACACACACACACACACACACACACACACACACACACACACACACACACACACACACACACACACACACACACACACACACACACACACATACACACACACACACACACACACACACAGTTGTTGATATGCTCAGATCAATTTCTATTATGAAGTTATTTCTTATTTCATAATTTCTTATACATAAAACATCTAATTAGCAGCACATTAACTTCTCATTTCTTACTTTTTATTTTATACACACTTTTTCTTAAACATGTCACTTTCCTCTGTGAATTCTTACCAGTTTCACTGTGTTTAGCTCTATTCTCCATTTCAGTAACATAGACATATGCAATCTCTGCAAGCCATTGTGCCCCTGTAAAGAAGGATTGATAAATTAATGCCATGTTCTTTCTGGATCACAGTAATTTCTAATTATTTCTAATTGCTGCAATGTTATCCTTACCCTGTTCAAGAAAAGTACAACAGTTACATCCTTTTAAGGTTTCTTCCCAAGTGACATGCAAAAATATTTTTGCTAATTCTTTCACTATGAAGAATAAATCAGACTTCTGGTTTCAGAGCTTCTAGTTTTCTGCTAAATTACTGTCAAGCAAAATAATTCCTAATTGTTGAATTACTTCTGAACTTCCAGGCAAATGCTCTTGAAAGCAACTGTATTTTTTTCACTGGCTCCCTATTGAATGAAGTACTGAGTGCAAACAAGCCAAAAAAATAAAAACTGAAAACACAGGAGAAGAGTGAGTCTCGAAAATCACTATTCTCCGTTAAGCTTCTTTTTGCAGGGGGGCAAGCCCCCCTGCACTCTTACAAATTTACATATACCATCTCTAAGATTGCCATATGTTGGAGAAAAGGGAATGTTCTGAGAAAGGGCATCTCAGACTTATATGCAAGTCTAATCTTTCGGCCATTCAGTCTCCATATTCTAGTGGGCCCCAGCATTTGAAATGGTTACCTTCTTCATTTCTATAGATGTATTTCCAGCTCTTCAAATATTTATTTCGCATGCTATGAGGCAACTAAATAGTGAATAAATATAACAGAGACACCAAATATGCGGTCTAACTTTTTTGAGATGTTTAGTAGGGCTGAACTATCTGGAAAGCAAGTGTACAATGGCATATTCCTCTACTGGTAGATAGCTAATTAATAACCTTGTCCTGATCAGATTGGGGTCTCCAAAAAATGTTAGTCAGTGCTTTATTAGTGGGCACCAAGAGTTGAGCCTGCTCCTTGGATGATGTGTTTTCTATTTCTAATTACAAAGAGCTTAAGTCTGCTGTCTCCAGTATACACACTTCTATTTGTTCACAGCATCCTTGTCCCACCAAGCTTGCTTGCTTGGAGGCAATGAATGCACTCATTTGAAGACAGCAAATTTACATCTCAGCTGAAGGAAAACTTGATTTCTCCAATTATCAAAGACAAGGTTTGATCACGGCAATCAGGAAAAAAGCTGTCTTAATCCTTCCTTTGCTGGTATGGCTCTTGGGAAAGTAGTTTACCTACAACTGGAAACATACTTGAGAGATAACATCAGCAATCCTTTCTAGTCCAGTCTTTGTGCCATTCATAGTACTAAGATGGCCATTGCTAGTGTATTTAATGGTTTCTTTATAGACAGGGTCAGTGACATTACTCTCTAGTAGTCCTATTTGATCTCTCATCAGCAGTTAGTATAGTGGATAGTTCCATCTTGCTTGACCAATTGGAACACTACTGTGCTATCACTGGATAATCCTGGATTGGGTTGCCTCCTTTGTTTCCAGCTGAATCCACAGAGTGGTATCTAGAGTTAGTTTTTCAGTGCCCTACCATATGGGCTATGGTTTTCACAGGAACACTACTGTGCTATCACTGGATAATCATGGATTGGGTTACCTGGGATGGGAGGGTAGCCTAATGGTTAAGGTGTTTGCCTTACAAACACAAGGTGCAGGGTTTGAGTCTCACAAGGGATAATTGGCTAAGCTTAAAATGGCTCGCAAGGGCAGTTAGCTTAATACGAACCTAAGGACCTACAGGGCTCCACAGATAGCCACTTCTTGTTCAACCTTGACTCTTCTGGGGCTCAGATCACACAGTCATTTAGATGCTGGACTCATGAATGTAGTTAGCTGGCTATTTCTAGGAGATCTTCCTTAATCAAGAAGGATCCAGCACCATTGTTATACTGATTGCATGTAACTTTACATCTCACCTTCTATGGAATCTATGTTGGCTGTTAGCCATTTAGCTAAGAAGCTGGAATGCCTATATGCTTGGATGATTAATAATTATCTCAAGTGCAACAACTGCAGGATTGTGGCTCTGGTCTTCCCTGCCACTCTTGAGAATTGTGCAGTGCTGACTTTGTCTCATGATGACATTTATCGTGGAGGCCAGCTACAATTCATGTCTAAAGGTTAAAGAAGGTCCAACTATTAGCTGTTATCAGATCTACTTATTTTCATCTCAGGAACATTATCTTTATCAGGCAATGCATTTTACCTTCAGATTTCCTGGCTGTAGTCCATGTTATAATCTCCTCTTGGCTTAATTAATTTAAAACACTTTACTTCAGGGGCTTCTAAACACTGAGCTTGACTGCCTCCTGGCAATGCAAAATTCCACAGCTGGACTACTTCTTGGCATGCCCAGCTACTATCACATTTTGCTGATTTTGTGGAGACTTCACTAGCTAGCCATAAATCAATGGATCAGGCATAAAACTATTATAGTGGTATTTTAGCCCTACATGGCTTGGGTCTCCTCTATATGGAGGACCTCTTCAGCTGGTATGTATTGACCCACTCTGCACTTTATTTCCCAGAGGCTGATAATGGTTCAAGCAGTGAACCTTGACTCTTCCGGGGCTCACATTTTCAAACATTAGAGACCCCACCTCTGGAACCTGCCAGTCGGTTTGCTGAGAAAATCTCAGATGCTAGGTAGCTTTAAGTGCACTTTAAAATCTTATTTATTTGAACTTGCATTTAACTAATTTTTATTTGTGTTGATTGCTTTAATGTTACTATAATTCAGCTTATTTTATTATTCTTTATTCTTTACATTTGTTATTTTATGGAAGTCTTATTTATTTTTTTATTTTTTGTTTATGTTTTTCTTGTGTATTATCTTGTTTTATCTTTTATTTTTGTTTCATTACTCTGTTATGTGTCAATATTTGTAATGTTGCTTAGATTTTGTACAGTGCTTTGGTTTAAGTATACACACACACACACACACACACACACACACACACACACACACACACACACACACACACACTTATTTATTTATTGTTAACAAACATCTGCCAGTTCAGATTTTGAGAAGTGGAAATGAATGATAATGGTCATCTGAATGATCACAGTACAAGATGTGTTTTTAATGCCTGCCTTTAAGAGGTCGGAGTACCATTTGTGATTTATTAGGCATTGCATAGTATTCTGAAACACATAGCACACTGCATTATGTGAATAGAGCAATGAGTGGAAATACGAAAGGAGGGGAGTAATTAAGAGACACACATATTAAGACTGTACTACTACCAAAATAGAATGCTAAGCAATGCATGTAAATGACCGCATAATAATATGCAAATGAACATCAGTATGCTAATGAGAGACACTATTATGCAAATTATGAAATTAAACATGGTAGTGCAATTTAGAAAAGTATAAAATTAGCACACTGAATGATTGTGATCATCTGTGCTGAATGTCAGGATTTCCCTGTGTATAGAAACACTAAAAGAATTGGTAGCATTTGAACAACATCCATTGGCCATCTTCAGAGCAAGTGTCCATGATGCTGCACATTGTCACCCCATAATGCCACAGACAGGTATACCAGTGGCTAACACACAATCAACACCATAACTGAGCTATTATTGACTGTTGCTATGTGGCCAAAGACACCATTTAAGAGTTATTAGACATGTGCTACCCTCACATGAATTCATATCATGGTGTCATAGTGATAATGCCAGTTTGTATAGCATTAACCATTTGCTAGGGGATGTTTTAGCATTTGACAGAGGAAACAACAGGGATTTTGAGGTGTTGGCTTTGTAGATCCTATAGCAGTTCTTTGAGATGATCCTGCAGCATGTGTAGGAGAATATGTAGTTCCCACAGACAGCAGACTAGAGAACCACCACTATGTGGACATTCTGCAGCATAGCCCATTTCCTGTTCTGGGGCCATTGACTGCACCCACATTGCTATCAAATCCTCACCAACTCTACATGGCATTTGATATATCACCTGGAAGGTTTCTACTCCATCAGTTGCTAGGTGGTGTGCTCTGCAATAGTATATTATATACAGTGAGTCTGTATGCCATCCAGGCAGTTCCCATGGTTCCTACATTTGGCACATGAATACCCTATATTAGGGTTTTGTGTGGTATGACTTTTCACAAAGTTCTTGAGTTAGTAGGTGTGCAGATCACACAGTCATTTAGATGCTGGAGTCATGAATGTAGTTAGTAGGCTAGTCATAATAGTGACCACTGGTGTGTGTGTGGTAGGTGAAACAAGATGAGTGTTGGAACCATGGCTGATGTCCCCATCTGAAAGCCCCAGACTGTGGTGGAGATGGCATGTAACATTACAGTGTTGCAGACTCATAACATTATTAAATATGTATTTAGACTGCTGAAGACTTACTTCCACAGCTGGTGGTTCACTGCGGTCTGCTCTCGAGACCTGCTAAATATTTGTAGCTTGTGCCATTCTACACAGCATGGTGCCACATAAATACTTACAACATGGTGATACCATAGGACTACCAGAGAGGCTTGAGGCAGTAACAGAGAAGAGGCTGAGTTAGTAGTCATGAAAGGAACTGACCACAGTGGTACCTTATGTGATGCTGAGGCAGGCGCAATATGTTATGCCACTGAGAGATAGGTGGTGTATGGCCACAACTATGAGGCCATAAGAAAAACAATTGTCTGTTGTATTGTTTCCAGTAACAGAGGAGGCAGGCATGAACAAGATATCTTGTCAGAGGATAAATGACAGGCTTTCCAGGCAGTGTGGTATGTGAGATTTATTACTGACTGTAATGTACTGTTTTAATAAACCTGTTATATACCTGCTCCTCTGTTGCAGCTGTGTCTCTGTTTTCTTGTTCTTTTCCCCCATTTCTACAAATTCACCTGTGCTGCAGATTGTGGTGAGGCATTGGCCACCATGCTCTAGACCAACTACTGTGCCTGCTGCTGGAATCTCAGTAACCCCAAGGCTTACTTCTCTGCAGGGTGACAAGGGTCACTGTGTAGAAGGCGAACTGGAAGACACTAGTAGTCTCCTGTTGTGAAAGTTCAAAAGCTCCTCTTCTGACAGTAATCTGGGAGATTCCTCACTGGCCAACTGGTTGGAATTTCAGCAGCTGGTAAGTAGAAATACGGGCATGTAACTGGACACCTACACTGACACCCTGCCTCATCTTCCTCTGCTGTAATTTGAGTCACAAGACTGGTCAACCACATCTATAAGGCCACCATAGATGGCATCACTCATAATCTCATTTATGGAGGTGAATGATATTTGGGTGTATTCTCATTAGGGCTGGAGGGGCAGACCCTATGCACCCTTTCCTATCCCCATTGTGGTGTTCCCCTTTCCCTTGTCCCCTATTTGTAGTCCAATCTTCCCCATCACCAGCTGTCAATCATCTGTTAGTCTGCATCTGTCATTATCATCACCCCCTCATGTGTTGGTTCCTTGACTCACAATATTTATCTATATTATATGTTTATTTGTCTAACTCTGCTTTCTTCCTTGTACCATCCTTCCTCCATGTACTTGTTCCTTCCCCTTCTGCCCTTCTTAAAAAGCATTAATGTACCCAGCTGTTACAACAAAATGCATTTTGTCCTTCCTCCATTTATCTACCCTTCATGTTTTCTTTCGCTGTGTTTGTCTTCTTGCCCTTCACCATATCTAACTTTATTATTCTCCTTTTTCTTCCCCTCTCTTTCTCTCTCTCTCTCTATATATATATATACATATATATATATATATATAAATATATATATATATATATATATATATATATATATATATAATACATTGTTTTCTCATGGGCCTGTGCTGTAGTTGTCTGGGCTTTAATCATTCCCTGTATTGCAGCTGTGATGTGCTTCATTGTGCTTCTGAATGGGGATAGCTTTGGCACATAATCTTCTGTCCACTTTGACTTAGGGCCATATGTCTACCCATAAGATGGCTTGTCTAGCTGCATTGTTACTGCTGTTATTGCAACTGCATTATTTTACATTGTACTCCCTTGCCCATGGTAAAACAGTACTATGTTAGCAGTCATGCATCACTGATGGACATGAGGCCATGTCATGCTATATAATGCAGACTATTAAGCACTGGGTGGGCATTATGAGTCTTTCTTTCTGAATTCTCCCTGTTATATACAAGATGTGTGGCATTTAATCCATATATTCTTCCATGTAGAAACATTTATACATTTTTATCAATATTTATAATCTTATAATTGTCTTTATTCTCTTCTGTCAGTTCCTTAATCTACAAGTTTATGTACAGATTAACTAAAGCACAGCAGTTACAGGAACTTAAAATATTAATGATGGCTGCTGCAAGCATCAGTTTAACAGTTATAGTGATGACCCTTATCTGACTCCTTCTCTCGAAATCCTTCTCTCTAAATTCTGGGTCACTGGATTTCAAATGTAGTTTGAATAAATCATAAGGATATTAAACTAATGCTGGCTGAATAGATTTGCCTTTAATTATCCTCTTGCCATATATAATCTGCTATTATGAATGGAATTTATTTTTATCTAATGACTGATATAGCAGTCATTGCCTTAATTAAAGTGTTCACAAGTAGCATAAATTAAACACAGTGTTGATTAATGTTTAAACATTCTGGCAAGCTTTTTTGCAGTATTCATATTTTATCCTCTGTTAGAAGCTTTTTGTAAATGCAGAAGTACTAAACACGCATTATTAAAACGCTTATTTTAGCCATAATGGTTTTACAGAATTTCAGCTTTGTGATATTTTGCTTTATTTCCTATAGATGACTAAATTATGAGAAAGAACACAAGTATCTCAGTAGCAACTGGCCTCAGCAAATTCCATTTGGCAGGCTAGTTTATATTTATTTCTTATTTACTTATGTCTTTATTTATTTTCATTTTCAGTTAAATGGACCAGCCAATGATGAGGTATGTGCATATATTCACAAAATCTCCCCTTCACGAAAAACAAAACACACTCCCTTGTCTTTGTCTTTTTCCTTTTATTAAGGAACTAGAAACCTGGTGTGAGCTGTTACTTGATTTTTTAAATCAAAGGAAATACACATATCATAAGAAATTTACAGATGAACAAACTGAGCTATGTGAACAAAACAATGGAATCCAGGTGTAATAGGTACAATAAAATACAATACTCTAGACAGACTCAAGGTTCACATGGAGAAAGAAACGAGGCACATATAAAATAATTAATTAGGAAATTAGAGATGAAAGAAACACAGTCTGATGAAATAATAAATTTACCAAATCTGCCTCACAAAGTGTATGTCATTGAAAAATGGTCTAGGAGGAAGAACTTCTTTCAGAGGGAGAACTTTGTACCTCACCTACCAAATATAAATTATTCTGTCATCTAGTATATAGGCCTTAGTTATATTTCTATAGCAGAAGCATCCCAACACCAGTTAGACTCAACTAAGCAGACTGTGTTGAGCTGCGTTTCAATAAATTGCAGTGAACTGTTGTGTTCTTGCAAGCAAATATTCAGTTAAAATTAACATCATGTAAGAAAGCGTAACATGAAGAATCTTGATGTATATTAACTTTACTAGTCAGATATGTACCTGCCCTGTGCTGGAAAGTTGCTGTGACATCCTCTTCAAAGGAGAAGTCCTTGCACCGTAAGGGCCACTTACCAAATTGACAACTGTCCTGTCACTTGACGATTAGATTATACACTGCAAGCCAGATTTGTTGTATCCATAGCTTCCTGTTGTCTGTATTCAGTAAATGTAACAAAACCTGTTCTATTTTTTGCCTCTTGGCTAATTGTTGAGCACCAGTCATAAACTGATTACTCCCTATAATAAATAGTCTATGGGTGGGTTACAAAGCAGCCAAGGCTTGATGACCAAACTGAATAGTGGGGTGTTCCACACATCCCCCCTTCAAATCTGGGTCACTGTAGCAGAATTAACTTTTAAATCCCCCTCACTTAGGTCTTCACATCCACTCAGTCACCATCTTCTTTCAGAGGGCAGGTATTTATCATGTGTTATTATATTTCTACTTGTTCTAAGACTGTATAGAACAATTTAAACACCTTGAAAGTGTGTTATATTTGTACTAATTTTAATCTAGTCAGATAAGCTTTATGAATGCTCAGCCCATTCTATTTAAGCAGTAGGAGATTCATATATGTAATTTCAGTTGCTGATGCTTTGGTATATAGATCATTCTTGTGAAGTACTGATTAATTTGATGAATGCTTACTAAGTGATAGTTTTATAATGTGCTTAGTGCTATGTTCTGATATTTGCTGTATACAGTTTTACACAGTGTATTGCTATGGTTCTCTGTCAGTATAGCTCCTGTTAAACCTATTTTGGCCTTACAGTCATAAACTTTGTTAACTTCTCCCTACTCTTAGAATAACCTATCTTCTCTTCCTTTAACTCACTGTGTTGTTTCCTCCATCTCTAGGAATAAGCTAACTAGCTATGTATTAACTTTATTGCCTCCATATAATATTTTGATTTGGTAGAGTTTTTCTCTTTTTCTTTCCAATCAGAGTCTGTGGAGATTACTTCAGACCCCTTCCTCTGCATGGCAGGAGTTCTGCCACAAAGCATACCTCTGCAAAAGTTTTCATTGGAAATATTGTTACTGTGCAGTGAAAGCAAGTTGAACTTGAAGAGCTTTGCTGCTGTGTTCTTGCAAGCAAATATTCAATTAAAATTAACATCATGTAAGTGAGTTTGCTCTATGTAATAAATGGTATAAGCCTGCTATACTTAGCTTCACTTTGCTAACTTACACTAGCCCAATTCCCACTCACCTCACCGTACTTTGCCATTATACTCCTATCACTCATGATATCCACTCCTTATACTTTCCCAAACAGCTTTGCTACTATCAAAGAAACACTCCTGTTTATATTCTCCTCTTTCCTATTTCCATCTAACATTTACTATCATTCCCAACTGCCATTTTCCCTCCTATATTGCTTTTCACTAGATCATATCCTACAAACCCCCCCCAACTGTACCTCTGTTTCTTTCCTGAGCAGAACTCTCTCTTCCTTTCATCTCTGCACTCTTCCTTCACATACTACAATCAGATTAATATTTATCTCTCATCTCTTCCTATAAAATATCACTCAACCTTCTCCTCATCTCTTTATACTGCCTATACTAATTTACACTCAATCTCTATATGTCCATACACAATTAATACAGTACTTCTTCCTTACCGTATCTAGTCTATACTGTTAACAGACTTCACACCATATACATTCATCCTCATTCAAATCAATATTTCCTTATACCTACCAATCAATCCCTATACCCATCTCTCAGTCCTACCTATCATCTTACTCTACTAATCTCTACTGCCTATCACTGCATCATTCCACATTCTTCCCACCACACACTATTATTTATTTATTTATTGACATTTGTTGACTGGGAAAGTCCACTTGGCCAGAAAGTCCCATTTTCAGTGGAGGCCCAGGGAGAAGAGCTCCACAAATTACAGAACATTTTTATCAATTAGCTTATACATTACAAAGTGTATTAGAAGGAAAAAGAAAATATTAACCAGTAAAACCCCCAAAAACAATTGTTGGCATTTTGTAAATTTTGGAATAAGACATTACATTTTGGAAAGTAATACTATACATTGTGACATAGTCAAAACAATCATTGGCATTCATGCAATTTTGGAAACAGGCAATATTAAATTGTAACAGTGTCACAGCTGAGGGAAGAAATACACTGTAACATACGTTTGTCATACACCGGAGCTTTATAATCAGTATACTTTGGACTAAAACATTACAGGACAAAATATTTTATGGATAGTGATAGATTAATTAAACGGTTAAGTAGAGAGGAAATGGAGACTTTTAAAAGGACAGTGGACCATGAAGTCAGAACAAAAAGGACATTGTAAGTGTAAGTCCTATCACCTATCCATGCATCCTTTTAAATCTCAAATATGTCACTACCTCATTTCCTAACACTAGCATGTCTGACTGTACCCACACTCTGAACCTGTTATCACAAGTGTCTCTCCCTCTGTGTCCCTCACTTACCACACAATACTTCAACCATAATGCCACAACACATTTCTCTAATATCTCTTCCAGCCTGCTCAACATTAATTATATTAACACCCTGAAATGCAAACAAGCAACACATGCTCTACCATTATACAAAACTGTCTATAAACTCAAGCCCAAATATAAGTGGCCCTTCAACAGCCAAGTTGCTAACTGGACAATAATACTGAGAGAGGAAATACTTCCCATTCCTATACCCACTCATCCAACCTCAGACCAAACCAGCCCCACACATTCCAAAACAGCAACAGGCTACCTCTCCAATCACCTAGGACTTAAAATACTACACAGTAACGTTAGAAGTCTCTGTAACAAAATCACAGAAGTCCATGCCTGTATAATCCACTCCTCCCCTGATCTCTCTTATTAGCCACAAAAACCTGGTTAAAACCAATTATTAAAGATACGGAAATACTCGCACCATGGTATAATGTACTCAGATTAGATAGAATCAACAAAAAGCAGATAGAGTTTCTATTTTCTACA
Source organism: Protopterus annectens (assembly GCF_019279795.1). NCBI lineage: Eukaryota > Metazoa > Chordata > Ceratodontiformes > Protopteridae > Protopterus > Protopterus annectens. The sequence goes on from NC_056730.1 coordinate 727,907,140, forward strand.
GAAATGTTTAGCTATCTCCACTTACCATGATAATATAACCACTTTCAACAATGCTGAACTTCTCACCTCACTCTTCAAACTGAATGCTCACAAATTTCTAGCTATCATAGCTCTATATATGCTGATGAAGTTGGTTTTCCAACGAAAACGTGCTTTTAGTGGTGTAATGTTAAATAAAAGAATTTTCTACTGATTGAGGAGTACGGTCTTTGCCTTGGATTAGAGTTGTTTGCCTTATTGTGGAGTTTGGTTATCCCTGGTGGTTCTCCGTGCCTGCTTGCTGTGGTCTTTACGTGGATTTTCAGCTCTATATATGCCACCTGATAACATTCCAGTCTGGAAGATATCCTCTCCTAGATCTCAACTAACATAAGAATAGGAACCATCTTGCTAGGAGATGCTAATATAGCCTGGCAAAAGATAGTCCTAGAAAACCCATCAAATTCAATTCAGCTATACATTTTTGCTCAATTAATCAAGACTCCAACAAGAATTAACAAGGCCTGGATTCTAACATCCACCCCAAATAATGTTTCCACAAGTGGCACCCTACCCGATAGTCTAAGTGATGACCAGCTAAGCTACATAATCAGGCACTCCAATCAGCTCCACAAGGTTTATCATTATATACAGTCAGAAATCTCAGTAACTTCAGTAAAGAAACTTTTACTTCCAGTCTGCTGCATATCATCTGGGCTCTACTTAAAAAACTCTTTCCTTTGATAAAGCAGTAGATACATTTAATGCAATATTTCTAATTATTATAGCAGATTAAATACCCCCTCAGCAGCACAGTGGCACAGTGGATAGTGTTGTTGCCTTACAGCAAGAGGTTCCCTGGTTCAGTTCTCAACTGGGGTGCCTTCTGTGTGGAATCTGCATGTCCACTCTGTGTTTATGTGGGTTTCCTCCTTCGAGTGCTCTGGTTTCCTCCTACATTCCAAAGACATGCAATAGGTGGATTGGACACATTAAATTAGCCATAGGTATAAGTGTGCATGCAAGCGTGTAGTGTGGAGGAACTGCTGCACAAGGCTAGCCACCCCATGGTGTAAACCTTGGCTCTAGATGATTGTCACTGGTGAAATGACACCCCAACCCCATAAATGGGAAAAAGGGGTTGTGGAAGGATGGATGTGGATGCATCAAGTACCATTAAGAACCAACCAATTAAAAAATAAACCAGTGCCTTGGTTAACTAAAACAATTGAAGAAACATATTCAACTTAGAGATAAAGCCTGGAAGTCATAGCTACAAACCAAGTCTTAATCATCCTTGCATCAATATAGGCAGTTAAGGAACCATAGCAAATAAGGCATAAAACAGGACAAAAAATTTATTATAGCAACACCCAAAATTCATCATCAAACAATCCAAAAAAATGTCTGAAAATCCATAAATATACTAGTCAGTCCTGGAAAATCAACCCAACCCAGACCATCCCCAACCAATTACTCCCAAAGCATGGCTTCACAGTTTACAGTAACCTTCCTCCTACAAAACAAATCTAGTATAAATCCAGCCATCTCACCCTAGTCATTGCCACAGCAGACCTTCATACTCACTCCAATGCCAACAGCTATAATTAAAAATAGCTACTCACCATTAAGACAACAACCACTGCTACTAGCCAACTTCCAACTGAATACCTCACACTCGCTGCAGATAGCCTTGCATATTCTGTCTTGAGTCTAATAAACAACCCTCCCCAAGAAAAATGTATCCCTACCTTATGGACACAATCTTACATAATACCCCTCCATAAAGGTGGCTCATCAACTGAGCTCACACACCACAGAGCAGTCACCATTCACTCAACCTTATTCAGAATCTTGGAAAGATATATTCACTGCCAACTTACTACATATATTACTTCTCTTAACCTACTCTCTCCCTCACAGGATGGTTTCAGATCCAATAACAGTACAACCACTGCCTTTCTAGGGTTCCCAGATAAAATAAATCACAACAGAAAGTCAGATCTTCTAACCTCAACCCTACTTCTAGATCTATTCAGGGCTATCAACACAGTCAATCATCCAATTCTCCTAACTAAACCCTCTTATTATGGGCTACCACCCTCCTCATTTAACTGATTTCTTAATTACTTCACTAATAGGTCCCAAGTAGTAAAATGGCAAGATAACTTCTCTTTCCTTCCCATATCCATTGTAGTGCCACAAGGCTCCATCCTAGGACCGCTACTGTGTAATTTATTTGCCAATGACCTAAACACAGAAGTCAAAGAGGCCACCATAGTACAATACGCCAATGACTCCACTCTCCTAGAAATCCTTCACCTCCATAGAAGCTTGGCTCAAGCAACTCACAACTCCTTCTGAATCCATAAAACAAACAAAAAAAAAACTATTACTATTCACCTCCAGCTCTCCGTCCTTCCAAAAACTAGCTTTCATATACTGTCATCCAACAGCAATACCAATATAGAAATGGAATCCCACACTAAATTACTAGGTGTGATTATAGACAATCACATAAAATTTGATCTCCTCCTTCAGCGAGCCATAAAGAAGACACACTAAAAGCTAAGCTGTTTCTGTAAAGTAAAATACTACCTTACTGACTGATAGACAAAACATTGCCACTTAATTTCTATTCCCCACCCTATTTTATATCTCTCCTAACATAACCAGTCTCAACTCCACTCTATCAGCCAAGGTAGAACAAGGCTGCAATAAAGTAGCCAAATTCACAACCAGCCAACAGCATAGATCACATCACTGCTTCTCTCTAAAACAACTAAACTGTCTCAAAGCAAATAAATCTCTGTTGTACTCACAATTGCTTACAACCTTTAAGCTATTGTACAACTCTGAAAATCCATCATTCAGCCTTACACTACTAAGAGACTTCGACATTCCATTCACAAATCATTACTCTCATAACTAAACCAGACAATAATGCAAGATATTCCCTGCATTCAGATTGTATTGCTAACAGTTGGAATACCATCCCACTCCACTTAAGAACACTTTGCAATCTAAAAGACTTTAAACTCCAGCTGAAGCAACACCTGATAGATAAATGGCTCCGCACCTGCACCACCCCTGGTTAAACTGGTACTAGTATAGCTATATGAATGTGTGCATAACTCTGAGTTGCACAAAACTATTATCACAACTCTACCCTTCTCTATCATCTCATCTCCTTTACCTTCCTTGTGCCTCCTCTCCTCCTTCTGCTCTGACTCTTTATCATCTTCCTATGTTCTAGATTTTGAAGAAGTCTTTGCAGTAGCAAACGTTCTTACATAAAGACTGACAATCTATGCCTATTGATTATATTTCACTCATATACCTCCCAGTATTTAAAAAAAATATATATATATAAATATATATATATATATATGTTCATAGTTTAGTACTAAGCTAATTGCCCTTGCAAGCCATTTTAAGCCTAGCCAGTTATCCCATGTGAGACTCAAACCCTGCACTTTGTGTTTGTAAGGCAAACACCTTAACTCTTAAGCCACCCTCCCAACCCGTACATACATATTGATATACAACCCATGTAACTATCTTTAATCAAAACTGATTGCAAATGATGTAACTGATGTCATGGATGTTCGAATAATATAACTTGCTAATGAATGAAACTGACTGTAAAGTCTGAAAAAATGTGAGCGATATCCATAATTTCTGTATAATGGAGATTCTTTCCTTGGCCTCAGCTGAAAAAGGACACTATTCAGTCAGACTTTCATGGCAAACAAATGCTAATAAATCAAAAATAAAGAAAACATTGCTAAACATACTATCCATTACATAAAGTAAAACGATGAGTAAATACTTATGTTCCTGACAAACTAGTCCACAAAGAATGTTTTGAATAACTTGAATTAATCAATGTAGATGTAAAAAGAGGAATTTTGTTATGCAGATATGGAGTACTGGTTGAGAAAGTACTATTGCCTGTCAGGTTATGCCTTCTGAAAACTTCACACATGCTGGGAAAGACACCAGATCTGACAACCATAGAAGCAGCATAGAATTTTATAAAATACTTAATAGTAAAACATCCAAGTAGCAAATCCCTTCTCTGATCAGTAAATGCCATATTATGGTCAGACTCATCAGACCATTGTTATGTTATATTTGTTTATTATACTTCTTGTTCTCTGTTTTTCTGTTCCATTTGGTGCTACCCATTGAACCCGTTCCCTCTCCAATTATTCCTTCTTAGGGAGATGTGTAGAGAGGATGAGATCTTCTGGGAGAGGGGGCATTATCCATGCATTCATAGAAGCCAAAAGGGAATTTGCTATATGCCTTAACAGTTGTACCCTGCAGCAGCTGATGGGAACAACTTCATTACCAGCCTCGCAAACAGGTATGCTATTGCACATTTAATACTAGCCAGAGTATGTGCTACTTAGCATGCACTCTCCAGTCATGGGTCAAGTGGTGCTGCAAAGTCCACTGTAACACACAGCCTGTTCTGGGGGTCACTACAGCATTAAGACTGGCTGCCTCACTTTGCCTAGGAAGGGAAAGCAGGTACTAGCTACTCATTGCAAAGACATGCATCTGGAGTGTTTTTCCATGGGCCTCTGCTGAAAATGGGCTCTGTCCCAGTCAGACTTTCCCGATAAACAAATGTTAAATATTAATAAATCCCACCCTTCCTAGTGGGCTACTTCAGTGCCTGGCTCACTAATTGATGTGAGAACTTTGAATTAAGTCTAGATATTTTCACTTTCTGTATATATTTTCTGTTCTACCATTATCGGTTTCTCTTTAACCACTGAAAATTAGAGTCCATATTACGTGATCGAATGGTCAAATAGTCGAACACGTAATAGTGGACCCATAATAATCGAACTGCCACAATGTCGAATGGAAAATAAAAAAAAAAAAACCCACTCAAACAAACCATTTAAATGCTCTATGCAGGGGGTAATCCCCCCCCTGCACCCCCCACACCCCCGCTACTTAAATATACCAAATCCGAGATCGTACTACAGTGCAGACAATGGAAAACTTCCATTTCTGCACTGTACGGAGATCTCCATTGAACCGTTCAATATTGTGCTGGTTTGATTATTACTATTACATGTTCGATTATTTGACCATTCGATCACTTAAATATAGACCTGAAAATTAACATTTGAAATGTGCAAATCTTGATGTTTTTGGTAACATTACATGACGGCCAATAGAGTAATATACATGGCCCAAGTTAGTAAACAGAGCATTGATCTTTACACTGTCAACCATATCTAAACCAAAAGTATTATGACAAAGTAATAGTGGTTGCAGTATGGCAATATTTACACAATCAGTTTTGGGTAGGATACTGTTGTTGTTGTGTCTTTTAGCTTTTCCCGGTTAGGGGTTGCCACAGCGGAACTCCGGTCTGCTAATGATTAGCAGTAGATTTTTATGTGCCAAGTTGCCGGCCCTGACACACAGCCTTCAATGAAGGTACATCCATTCACGCATGTCTTCACACAAGATGCTCTAGCTGAGAATCGAACAGGACAATGTCTTACTGTGAGGCGACAACGCTACCGCAGCACCACCACCGCAGTTGGGCAGGATACTGTATTCCATTAAATAATATAATTATCACATAGTTTCTTCCCCTTTTCCAGAATTTTAGATAAAATAGGCTAGAAAATATAGAGCAACAGTAAAAAAGAACAAAAAAAAATCACAGTTCTGTAGCTTGAGATACAGAAATTCACATTTATTTCCTGTGGAACTTGGATGGGTAAGATCATGGAGAAGACAATATGGCATGCTCCATCTTGGGATTTTCTTAAAAAAATAAACATCTAATAAACATCTTATTGGTACAAAGGAACAATTTCCTCTGGAAGTTTTGATCAGTTAGCAGCGGAAAATGCTTTTAGACATATTTTGTAGCCACATGGGATCATTTTTACTCATAGCTTTGCACATGGCTAGTGTCAGCCCAGCCCACGTCTGAAAGATGGCCTTAGAAGCACACAGCACAATGGTTGAGATTAAAGGTAATCCAATCAGCTGAAGAAATGCTTTCATCTATGATGCACATGCATATGGCAAATGTAAACCTAATTAAAGAAGCATTTATTAACTATAATCAAAGCTGCAGTAAAATCAAGAGGCACTGGAAGAACAGAAATTGGACACTGAAAAACATAGGTGCATCAAAGTAGTGTACTAAAAAAAACATCAAAAACTTTCAAGTGTGGTGACAGAGAACTGAGTAAAAGATGAACCATATAGAAATAGGTTCATATGTGTATACTAGGCTAACAACCACTACGGCCTTTGTAAGCCTAAAAATGCAACCCAAATGTATTGTGCATTAAAGGTTATTCAAAAGGGTGTATGTTAGCTAGGGCATGATTTAATGGTTTCCTCTGTCCATCAGAAACATAGATGCAAGACTTGGGGTATATTTTTGGTTTGTCATCCAGTGGTGCAGGTTACACCTGAATAGGGTTAGGGAAGGGATCTGTTTCACATGGATGGGAAATCTATTTCAGAGAATGGGAATTCTCTGAGATACATACCTGTCCCTCCAACATGTTCTATTTATGTTGTAAGCAAAGTTTAGAGTCTTAGATTTCATAGTTCTGATGCTGTTCATTCTAAGGATATGCAAAAGGTCCATCAGAACGGGATCTAAGGATGCCTTGTATGCCAGGCATAGATTACCTCTCAGAAGTCTGTATGGAACAGAGTATATAGAGAGAGGGATTTGAGGCAGTCTGTATAGGGCATTGTATTTATGAACTGTATTCTTTTTGTGAGAAAAGTCTCTGGACATTCCAACTGATGCATCTGCCTGGTGAGGTACATACTGAATGGGGTGTTATACTCAGTGATAGGACTGATGAGGGCCAAATACAGTGACATGATGACCTTCTTGGACCTAGATGCCATGCCCCTACTTATAAGATAAGAAATATAGAATGACTTTATTACTACCTTAGACACATGTTGGTCAAAAGGCCAGGTTACTATTTACATGTGTCCTTAAATCCCTGACTGCTGGGTCTACTCTTGGGGGGGAGGGGTTATCAGTGAAGTAGTTTCCCAGAGTTGCCATCTTAACAAAAGGCACTATCATGCATTTCTTGGCATTGAGATTTAAGTCACGGCTTTGGCACCAGTCATTTGTTTGCATCAGACCTTCATGTAAGATATTAATATCTTGGGGAGATTATATGACTGCTCCTAGTTTGCAGTCATCTGCAAATATTGGCCTTGACTTCTGAGTAGTAAATGCCAAAGAGAAGTAGATCCAGCACAGGACCCTGGGGGACTCTGCTAGTGACCAACCTCTTTGTGGAAGTGGTGCATTTGCACATAAATTCCTGTGTCCTATCTGGAGCCAGCTGGCTATCCAGCACATTACATAGGGATTTATGTCTAACTCCATGAGTTTGTTTACAATGCCTGATTTAGGTACTGTATCAAATGCCTTAGCCAGGTCAAGGTAGGTAGTATATACAATTTTGCCCTTGTCTATTACATTGGTGACCGCAAAGAAGTCCAGCAGGTTTTCTACATCTGACATGCCTTTGACAAAACCAAACTGGGAGGGGTCCAGTGTATGAAGGTTTCTTATGTCATTGCTAATTATTTCCATAATAATTCTTTCCATGGTTTTGCATATGAGACTAGTCAGACTAATGAGGCTATAGTTACCAGGATCTGTTGATGGTCTGCCCTTGTGCAAAGGGATGACCACTGCAGTCCTTCATTTACATGGCTTAAAGCCTGTTCAGAGACTATAGTTGAATAGTGAGTTCAGTGGCCTTGATAGGTCATGCTTCAGGCTATTTAGCAGTTATCCTGGAATTTTATTGGGGCCCACTGAAGCTGTGTTCTTGGCCTTAGAGAGCACAGATAGGACCTGCTCCCTATTGATAGTTGGAGGGGTATGTTAGATGATATTTCCTGGAAGGTGACGGGGCGAGTGGGGAGGTAAAGTTGAAGCTGAATTTGTCACCCAGTAGATTTGCTATTTCTCCTGATTCCATGAACATCACTCCATTTACAACCAGTTCAGTACATTGTTGTGTGCTGCCTTTTAGGTTTCTGACATAACTGAAGAAAGCCTTATGGTTGTCCTTGGCCTGGGAAACTTTTGTTGACTTAATTAGCCGGGGCCCTCTTAGTTGTCTATTTAGCTTTTTGGGTGTTACCATTCCTAATTTTAGGTATGACTTTTTTCTTTTGTTGTACAGCCTAACAAATTTTGGATTCCACCAGGGTGCTTTGATTTTAGATTTGTTTGTGCTTACTTCTGATAGGTACAATAGCCCCTATGCTATTATTGACATTGTTGTGCAGAGTTTCTGTGTACAATTTTGCATAGGCTGCTGCATTATCCGGGTTTGCAGGAGCTTGGAATTTTGAGAGCTTATTGTGTAATAAAAGGTAGTCTGTCTTGTTATAGTTCCTAATTGTTACAGGGTTTACAGGGGTTGCAGAACTGATTTTTATTTCAAAAGAGACTGCTTTGTGATCTGACCTTACCAGAGAGGGTATGACACTGGATAGGGTGCAGCATTCTTCCATATTTGTCAGTACCAGGTCTAATATATTTGTACCTCAGCAGTTTTATAAGATATTTAAGATTACTGCTGCTATATTTTCAAATGATTTACTGTATTTTGGGGACTGCTTTTCTAGTGATCTTACCAGACAGGACATGACGCTGCATGGAATGTAACATTTTCCCATATTTGTGAGTACATAAGATATGCATAAGTTCATAGGTTCATAGGTGTATACTAGGCTAATGGCCCTAGGGCCTTTACAAGCCTAGCCATAGGATATCCCTGGCATTGTGCCACCCTACCTTAGTTCCCAGTACCTCTGTTGAGTAGAGCCACTGGAGTTATCCCCGGGGTGAATTTTCTGTTTCCCATCCACTCATCAAGATTTCTCTTGAAGAGGGTCAGTGAGGTGTTCTGCTTGACATGTATGGGAAGTCTATTCCAATGCATGGGCACTCTCCGAGTTAAGGACCTGTCCCTCCAGCATGTTCTGTTAATTGTGGTAATGAGATTGAGGTCTCTGGACCGTGGGGTGCGGAGGGATTGGGATTTCTTTAGATGTAGCATTTCTAACAGAGCTGGGTCAGACATGGCTTTGTAAGTCAAGCAGAGATCGCCTCTAAGTAGGTGATATGAAACAGAGAATAGTTGGAGTTTTTTGAGTCTGTCCATATAGGACAAGTGTTTAAGGCCTAGGATCCTCTTTGTGAGGTACATTTGTGGCCTCTCCAGTTGTTGCAGATGTCTAGTGAGGTACATGCCAAATGGGACATAGTACTCAATGATTGGCCTAATTAGGGAAGAGTAGAGGTAGACAATGACTTCTTTCTTCCTGGATGCAAAACCCTTAGTAATGAGATGTGCCACATGGAAGGACTTTCTGACCACAGTGGCAATGTGGTGATCAAAAGAGAGGTTGCTGTCAACCTGTGTTCCCAGATCTCTTATAACACCTTCTGTGTTCAGTGGACTACCTTCAATGTGGCAATTCATGGGAACTGGGTTTTCCCAAAGGGGACGATGACACATTTTTTGGCATTGAGCTTAAGGCTATGGTTCTGACACTAGTCGTTGGTCTCAGTGAGGCGATTCTGCAGGATGTCAACATCAAATGGGGAGTTAATAATAGCTCCCAACTTGCAATCGTCTGCGAACATTGTCAGCCAGAGTCCCTTTGTGTTGGCCTGGACTTCAGAGAAGTAGATAGCAAACAGGAGATGACCCAGGACCGAACTCTGTGGGACTCCACTCGTGTCTAGTCAGCTACTTTCACACTGTGGGTTCTATCTTTGAGTCAGTTTGCAACCCTCCTAGTGATATAGGGGTTGATGCCTAGCTTAGTGAGTTTTTCTATGATTCCTGAGTGGGGAATGTTATCAAAATCCTTGGCCAGATCAAGGTAGGTTGTATGAACCACCTTGCCTTCATCCACAGCTCTGGTGACTGACTCAAAGAAGTCGACCAAGTTGAGCAGGCATGATCTACCCTTCACAAAACCAAACTGTGTGGGATCCAGAGTCTGGAGATTCCCTATATCCTTGTTTATTAGGTCCACGATGATGCGTTCCATAGCTTTGCATGTCAGGCTCTTCAGGCTAATGGAGCGATAGTTCCAAGGGTCTGTAGTCACTCCTCCTTTGTGGAGAGGGATGACTGTAGCAGTGCATCATTCAGTAGGGACAAAGCCTGAGGTGAGGCTGTGACTGAACAGAGTACACAGGTGAGGTGCCAGTTTACTCTGTAGTTGATGTAGAACACAGCCAGGGATATTGTCAGGTCCCATAGAAGCTGTATTCTTGGCCTTAGACAGTGCCTTAGACTTACCTGTGCAGCAGCAATACTGGGTACCTGGCGATCTAGTGGTATTGTGATTGGTCCTTTGGGGGGGGGGGCGGTAAAGTTGGCACTGAATCTGTCTGCAGCAACAATTTAAGAATCACTAGGCTCCAGTGAAGACAAAATGTGATAACCTGATCTTTATCAGAGTGGAACTGCAATATTTGATTAGATCAGCCACACAACTAGCAAATGATTGAGCCCATAAGATAAACAATAAAGTTAATAATGCAGTCATCCCCCATCATTTCATTATAAAGTGCCTTGACTGAAATGATTTGGGATAAACCCATTGACATCTGCAATTCGAAGGTCAACCAGGTGAATTGCTGTAGCTCTTGACTACAGCAATTCACTTTTCCAGTGATACAAGGCTTTTACTCCATATATTAGACATGCTTAGGAAAGGGGTTTTGTGCTACAACTAGGTTAGCACTACTGTGGCTGTCAAAGTTAGGTACAGCCTATATTTTTATACTGCAAAGGAGAGGGAATGATTCTTGTTAAGTCAGAACAGCATAGGACAAGGCTCATATACTGCAGTTACAACTGATCAGAAGCTGGGCAACCATAAAGAGACAGAGAGAGAGAGAGAAAGAGAGAGAGAGAGAGAGAGAGAGAGAGAGGGAGAAAGAGAGAGAGAAAGAAAGAGAGAATGAGAGAGTCCCACTTTATCAACCCCAGCAAAATTGCCAGGGTTAAAAAAGGTAAATGAATGCAGCACGCTAACTGAGTGATGCCAGCATTTTCAGTGAAGGTGGGGATGAAACAAAGACTGATTTGGAAATAAATATTTCTAAGAGGCACAAACACTTAGCTTCAGTGTTATATCAGATGAGAACAAAAAAGCTGACTTCATTAACCTGAGCATTATGATCCAGGTGTGAATAAAGAGGCTGTACCAGGCTGATCACGGGAGGAACTTTCAGCACCTGTCCTCCTCCGGTACTTGGTGTATCTTGTGTGCTAGTATTATACATACTTGAGTATTATTGTTTCATAGGCTGAACCTGTACTTGGTTCTAACAGATCAGTGCTCTACCTGGGTCAAATAAATTTGAATGAATAAATAATTAATGATTGTTTTTGTTTAATTTCTATTCATTGAAATAAATGCCTATGTGTTTTTCACTTTGCTGGGTTTTGAGATTCAGGATGAAACAGTTGTTATCTTTTATGGCAGATATGATGGGAATTGCATGAATTTTATTTTATAACAGTTAGCTTTTTTCTGCTTGTATGTCTCTTGTTTTTATATACATGCACATTTTTGTGATTCTGATCTGCAGTCTACTTCTTGCAAATGCCCTGCATGATGACTTGAATAGTGCCTAGCATGCTTGTTAAGCTCAGCCAAGCATGCAGAACATGCATGGTGTGATTTAATTAACTATTTCAACTGTTTTGAAGGATGCTGATAATTTGTTTGGAATGTTCTTTTCTTTCTTTTTGTTCTTCACCTTGCACAGCAAGATTGCAAATAACAGTTTCTCTCTAAACATGTTTTTTGATTTTACCTTTTTCATTTCAGCAGATAATGAATTAGCACAACAAGGTTATCATGTTGTGAGCTATATTACTGCTGCAAATATAACGCAGTGTGAAGTTGGTCATTAAAGTACATTGTTGTTGGTTGAGCAGTTAGCTGTATTCTAATACTAAAAACTTTAGTCGATCAGTTTTGCAAAGAACCAAAGACAGGATTGAATTAATTTCTGAGAGAAGGTATTGTTTGGATAATGGAGAATCCATTTAAACTGAGCTTACTCAATGGAGCCCCATTTAGTGGTAAAAGAAAACTGTTCATATATTGTTTCTGTTTTCTAGTTAGAATAATAGTGATTTTTTTTTTCATATTGTGGAAGTTACCTTATTAAGGAGGACTGCTAAGCATTCTGTGGGGTGTGAGTCTTTTGTGGTTTGCCAAGCTCATACATATTTGATTAAAAGAATGAAACAGTTAGCAGCTGAGAACTAAAGTACTTTGTGAACCCTTGTTCTGTCTTTCTTTTTTTACCTCTTTTTCTGTTTCTCAGAGTGATACTGCAAATTTTCAAAAATGTATAAACAAATCCAGTTCTGTAGAGGACTGGACAGCTGGGGCTATAGGTAATGGTGCAGATTTATAGAATATTAAAGAAATGTCCACAGAAATTAAGGCAAAGGCTGTCAAACATCAGCTGAAAACTGTGCAAGTTAAGGGGATGTTACTATAGGAAGCCAAGCTGAAACATAATATAGAATTCTCAAGAAGATATGACAGTTAGGCAGCCGAAACTTGTGCACATTGAGTTAAATGAGGAATTATTTCATTATTCTATAAATCACTAGGGTAGATCGTGATTAGACATTGGAAAGGTGGAATAGGTAGATGAGTAATTTATCTAACAAATAATAAGTTATACTCTATAATTATTTATTTTTGTTATTGGGCCAGCCTAATGAGGATGATTTCAACTCTAAGAAGACCTTGTGGAATGCTTTAAGAGACCAAATAAAAGTAGACAGGCACATGTTTATAAGTGTGGATTTTAATGCGGTGGATCCAGTGTGGGATAGGCTTAAAGTAGAATATGGTTGGAAAATTGTTCCAAAACTTTTAAGAAGAGAGTTGAATTTAATCTGACAGATATTTAGAGGACCTTCCTTCCCAGTTCTGTAGACTATACAATTGTAGCCAGCATGGACACAGACTTTCTTTATGGTTAGTGTCTACACGATTGAAAAGAAGAAGCCAGATGACAAGATTAAATCACTTCCCTTTTCAGATCATGGCCTGGTGATTTTGACAATAGATGTTTTTTTCACTATTACTGAAGTAGAACAATGGAGGTTTGATTCCTTAATTTTGAATGATAAGAAAATGAAACTAGAATATACGAGATTCTATGCAGAGTTAATTTGAATATTTTTGGATTTAAGTTTGTAAAGGGTAGATGCAGGGATAGAATTATGTCTCAAATTAAAGGGATAAAAAACAAAAGAAAAGTATTACAATTTTATGACAGTCACACCAAATAGGAGAGAGATGCTCTGTTTTATTCAGCTAGAAAGATAACAGCTCCTGAATTTGTTTAAAGATCATGTGCAAAGGGTTTTTCTATTACTTGTTTTTGGTTGTTGTTTTTGTTTTTCTTTCGGCTTTTCCCGGTTAGGGGTCGCCACAGCGGAACTCTGACCTGTTAATGATTGGCAGTCGATTTTTACGGTGCCGAGGTGAGAGCTCGATGCCCAACCTTCAACGAAAGCACGCCCATTCACGCATGTCTTTCGAACGCCACTCAACAGCGGGGAGGACATGAGGACTCCACACAGAAGGCGCTCGTTTTTTTGGTATTATAATCATATCCTCATTATGTAAACTGGGCTTACTGATTCTAAATTATGTCATTGGACCTAGATCTATTAAGTTTAATAAACTTGTGTTTTTGTTTACTGTATGCTGAGCAAATTATTTTCTGACTCCATGTCATCCAGCCCCACTTTCTAATGATGCATTAGAGGGGAGAAATAGTTCTGTAGTAGGATAAAATATTTTCTGTATTCTGCAGCAGATTTTATTACAAAGTAAACAGGATGCAGCACAGTCAGTCTCGGGTCTACTATACATGATCAAAATTTCAAAAAGCTGAAACCCATATGGCCGATACCATATGTTCGAATTCTGAAATTTCAAACATGTAAAACAAAAGAAACAAAAAAAAATCCTACCTACATGTTGCTAACAGGGGGGCAAATCCCCCGTACCCCCTGCTATTTAAATATACCAACTCCGAGATCACACTACAGTGCAGAAAATGGAAATTTTCCCATTCCACGCTATAGGGAGCTGTTCATTCAGAATGTTTGAACTTCCAAAAGTCGATCATATGGTCTCGGCCATATGAAAGTCGACCTTTTGGAAGTTTGATCATCTGTAGGGGACCCTCAGTCTCTCAGTCAGACAATAAATCAAAAAATAAATGCAGCTATATTCAATGGAATGGTAGCAAAAGTAAGATGGAACAGGATGCGATTCTCAGTAATGTATATAGTGCTTGGCATACAATTTAATAAAACAGATATAAAACGGTAATAAATATTTGTCTACCAATGGACTGACTGATTTTAGGGAGACAACTACGATGTTTGAATCACCTCAATGATAGAACCACTGTATAGTGAGTTTGAAAGTTATACCACCTGGAAGGAAAACATTTGGAATAATTTCTGTATCTGGGAAGATGAAGCAGAAAAGTGATCATTGCATAGCAGACAACTCTACAATGTGATACACAGCTGTTTACTATAATGCAACATCTATGTTATGACAAGTACAATATATTTTACTAGGAATTTATTTATAGCGCATGGTGTTTCATGATTACACTCCAAAACTTATTAAGTGCTTCCCTAATGCAAGTCCGGAACTTAACAGCACTTAGAGGTATTTAGCAAAAGCTTAATAATAGCACCAAAATACATTAAGATTGGATTTCATGCGAGGGACTATGAATGGACAGTACTGGCCAGCAAAAAACAGCGACAGAAGGTAAAACAGTTTTAAAATCTGTTAAAACTTCATTTTGCTGTACGTACAAACAAAAAGTGTGGTATATTGAAGTTTATAATAGCTTGACCATACCTCTCAGCTGTCAGATTTTGTAGAAAGTCCTTCATTTTGCCTCATATGTCTGTTCTGTTCTTCACAAAACTTTAGAATTTCTGGTAAATCACTGAAGATTGCAATCAGTCAAAAATGCCAGACATTACAGTTTCATACTTCTTTTTATTTAGAAAATGCACACTGATGCAAAACCTGTTGTTTTATTAACAGTTTAAGTGAATCAGAGCAATGTTTAAAAACTGTTCGTGATTCAGTCCTTTGTCCTCCCATTATTTTTGAATTTGTCCAGAATTCTTAATCTAAGAAATTGAAAGGCATGCTCTCTGTTCAGTAAGGCAATATGTTTTACCAACTTTTAAAACTGACAAAGCACTTCTCTTTCTTTCTTTCTTTCTTTCTTTCTTTCTTTCTTTCTTTCTTTCTTTCTTTCTTTCCCCCCTGTAACTGGTAGTACATGGAGCAGATAAAGCTCTGTGTACAACAAAGAATTTTGATTGGGTCACCAATTATAATCATTTTATTTATTTATTTTGACATTTGTTGTCCGGGAATGTCTGACTGAGCTTGCACCCTTTTCAGCAGAGGCCTCAGGAGAAAAGCTCCACAAAGTATTACATACACTATAAAAATGTTTACAAACAGTACAGTATACACAAGGTAATATAAACATGCATTATAATGCGGGTCTATATTAAATCATCGAACGCTTAGAAAAGCGAAAAATGATTTATCGACCCCATGTGAGCGAAAGCTTACAAACTTGAATGCTTAGAACAACCCTTTTTTTC
The DNA here is from genome assembly GCF_019279795.1 of Protopterus annectens. Lineage (NCBI taxonomy): Eukaryota > Metazoa > Chordata > Ceratodontiformes > Protopteridae > Protopterus > Protopterus annectens. Next base: position 727,922,892 of record NC_056730.1, read on the forward strand.
CAAGGGAAAAACATTGCTGTTCCAAAAAAAAAATACACTTAAAACATAAAATAAAGTGGGGGGCTTTGCCCGCCACACCCTCTGATGTGGGGGGCCCCCACACCCCCCTACTTAAATATACCAACTCCGAGATCACACTACAGTGACAAAAATGGCAAAGTAACTGACGCAGCCAAGCGATTTCTTTCCCAGGGAAAGAATTTGCTTATATGCCGCTTTGTCATTTTGCCTTTTCATCTTTTCAAGTTCGACCAAGATGCATTCAAAAGAATGCATCTTCGGTCATCTAATAAGAACCCTATAATTCTTGAGTTCCCACTTGTACCATGAGAGTTTAAAAGGTTTTATTTACAAAAACGGCAATAAAACAATATTTTAAAGTCATTCCAATATGTAAGGACTTCACCATTTAGAGGGGAAGTAATGACAATTAACTCAGAGTTTAAGATAAGAGTACAGAATATACTGTATATCAAATCTTAGTTCTTACAGGCAACAGCATGTACATCAGTAATCAGAAGCAGTGGGGAAGTGGAAAGAGAGAAGGTGATAGAAAAAGGTAAAATGTCAAAGGAAAACAAAAGGGGATGGCTATGGGTAAAAGAGGGAAAATTAGAGATTTGTTTTATTTATAAATAAGAGAGGAGAGAAGTAGTAGCTAGAAACAAGCGAAATCTGAGAAAGGGGATTAAGCAAAGTGGGAAAAGAAAGGATGGAGGTAAATATGAGTAGTGGAGAAATTTAGTGAAAAAAAGGTATTAGGAGTTAGAGTTCTGTGGCTAGAATTACATATGAATTGAGAAGGGGCTGTATGCAAAGGGGGTCAGGTGATTAAGTTCACGGTGGTTGTGTACAGGAACAAGTCCAGGTATTTGTAAAGTGGACTTTTAGGGCAATTTTAAATTGGTGGGGCTGTGTGATAGATCTGACTGTTAAAGGATGCTTATTCCAGTGGGTAGAGGGAAGATAGTTGTAGATGGTTTCACCAATTGATTTTTTAGGTTTGTAAATGTCAAGGAGGTTTTGGCTGGTGCTTCTAAGTTTTCTGGTTGGGCGGTAGTAATTTAAGATGTTGGAAATGTAAGGGCAGAAGGAGAGTTTGTAGAGGATGGAGTGGATAATATTAAGAAAAGATGTTGATTGGGGAAATCAAGCCAGTTAAGTGTTTTCAAGGCTAGGCAGTGATGGGATTTAGGTAGAGTGCTGGCAGCGAATCTAGCTATTTTGTGATATGTATTTCCATCTTATTCAGTATTGTTGCCTGTAGGTTAGTGAGGATTTGGGAGCCATAGAAGAGAGAGGGTAGGAGATAAGCAAGAGAGAGCAACTGTCTTGCCTCTGGTGTGAGATATCTTTTGTTACTGTATAGTAAGCCAAGCTTTTGGTAAGTATTTTTGATACAGTAATTTATATGAAGGTCGAACTTTAGTTTATCATCATTTATGACCCCTAGTAGTTTGGCATGGGATTCAACATTGATGGTACTGTTGTCTAACATGGTTATAGTGAAGGTTGATGCGTTATGTGAGAGTGATTTAGGCAGAAATAGAGGTACTTTAGTTTTCTTAGCATTGATTATTAGCTGGTAATTGGTTAGCCAGGTCTCAATATTTGTGAAAGTTTGCTGGGTTTTGGAAAGCAGGTCTGAGAAATAATCAGAGGAGGTGATGACTATAGAATCATCTGCATATTGGATGAAAGTTGAGTTGGAGCAGGATTTATGAAGATGGTTGGTAAAAATTTTGAATAGAAGAGGTAGTAAGATGGAGCCTTGGGGCACACCTGTGGTGAATGGCAGAGGAGGGGACAGTGTAGAAATCCATCTAACAGATTGTTGCCTATTGGACAGGTAGCTTCTGAACCAAGAGATAGTGGATAGGGACAGATTAAGTTCTGTTAGTTTAGAAATGAGCAAAGGATGAGACACAGTGTCAAATGCCTTGGATAAGTCTAGGAGTAGGCAAGAAACTAGTTTATTATTGTCTTTGGATTGCACAGCTGAAATGGTAAAAGCGATGAGAGCTGTGGAAGTACTATGGTTTGGTCAAAAAAACATGCTGAGTGGGTGTTAAAAGGTTTTATAGTAATAGGTGGCATAATAATTGTGGGGTCTATGTTAAAACAATGAAAAGTGTAAATATCTAACGCTCGGATGAGCGAAAACACATATAATCTAAATCGCTATTGTGGGGGGCTGCACCCTCCCACACCCCCTCTTACAAATATATTCCAACTCTGAGATCACACTACAGTGATAAAAGGGCATATTTTCTGATCTTCACTGTACCGCGATCTCTCAGTATCGATGTCGCTTACCTGCATTTTCGCTCATCCGAGCGTTCGATATTTACACTTTTCATTGTTTTAACATAGACCCTAATTGTGCATGGATGCATTTTTCCATGATTTTTGAGAGTGGAAAGAGAGAATAGCTATAAGCCTAAAATTGGAAACTTCTGTAGATTTTCCTCCTTTATGGATGGGGATAGTATAGAATTTTTTCCAGATAGATGGAACAGTAGATTCAGGCATTGTGCGGTTTATCAGAAAAGATAATGGGGTATGCAATGGAACAGGTGGCTATTTTTAGGAAGTATGGTGGCAAGTTGTCAGCAGATGGAGGGCACGGCTTTAGGTTCTGAAGAAGTTTTTTGATATAGGCAGTTTATACAGGTTGAAGAGAAAGTGTTTTTTGGGGGGGGTTTAGGGTATTTTTCAGAATGAGGGCTAGAAGAATCAGAAGCAAGGGTGGATTTAGGAAGAGATCTGGAGGTAGAAGGCAGTAAATTACTGATGGTGTTGATGAAAAAGGAATTGAACTAATGGCTAATTCTGTGGGAGACAGGCTAGGATCATGGTTAGGAGATGGTGGGTTACCTGGATGTAAGATGTGGTTAATTGGCTTCCAGAAGTCTCTAGGGTTACTATTGTGATTATAGGTAGATTGTGAGTAGACGTTTCTTTTATCAGATATTATCATTTTTTTAGTATTATTTCTAAGTTATTTATATTTTTGTAATTCTGAAGGAGATTTTGATTTAGTCTATTTTTTCATGCTTGATCTCTGACATGGATAGAGGAATGAGTGGTGTTGGTAAGCCAAGGGGGGATTTAAAATTGAACTCTTGTTGTTCAAAGAGGGGCAAGAGTGTTGAGAATATTTAAGAAAGTTGAATTGAAGTGTAAAACAGCATCATTAAGAGGCAGTAAAAGAGTGAAGACCAGTTAATGGAGTATAGGAGGCTATTTAAGTATTCTGGGTTGAAGTTAGTCAGTTTATAGAAAGTTTTGTATTTGTGAGTACTAGCAGTGTGGGAGGTGTATCCAAGTACTTGGATAGGAGCATGGTCACTAAGAGAGTCAGATAGTGATTCAGGTTTATGGTATTTACTGGGATGCGATGCTAGTATCCAGTTGATAACTGAGTGCGAGTTTGAGAGGTTATTTAGGTGGGTTTGAGTTGAGATCACCTGGGTAAAGCCATAAAGGTTTATACTTTGACAAGGGGAGTTTGTTTTAAAGGGATGCCAATTTATGCCTAGGATGGTTGTTTCTGTAGTAATGTTATCTGAGAACCGGGTTAATATTTGTTCAAGGAGGAAGATATTATCACCAGGAGGTATGTATATGGCAGCAGCAATTAAGGTAAGGAGTTTGTTGAGAATTACATTTAGTGACAGAATTTCAGCAGGGGGGAAGGGAGGTAGAGAGGTTTTAGAGGAGGTTACTGGGAGATGGTCAGGGAAAAGGATAGCTACTCCTCCACCTTTTCTGTTTATTCTATCCAGTCTTAGTATGTTATAGCCAGGGGGCTATATGTATTCTCAAAATGGAAGCCGAGATTCATTTTGTCAGCTTCTCTCTCAAGGTGAATTTGTTGGCATCCATCTCATAAACATATAATTAGCTGGTTATGACTGGAGACCCAGTCATAATTATCTATATTTCTTCTACTCATATTAGAGAACCAGGTAGAACACTGATTAAAACTGACCAATTCCAAGCACAGCTTAGGTGAAAATATTTTCACGGCTGACACAAAAAATGTAGAATGTTATTAGGTTTAATACAGACATGAAGGCAATACAAGACCTTTGAAGTTAATATAACAGAGGACAAGTATTGTAGCATACATCTAAGATTCAATCGGTATCACCAGTATTTGCATTATGTACAATGTAATTCAGAAGTCAGTGTGGGAAAGCAAAGAGGAGCAGTAAAGCAAGGACAGATGGATAAAGAAAAAAATGCCTTAGAAGTTAGGTGACATGGCCATTGGAGAAGCAAATACAGTGGGCTTGTTTTAACAGGTACATATTAAAATCCCCTCTAAATTTGGACCAATGGTTACTTTCTTTTAGGTGTTTTGGGAGTGACTGCCAAAATGAGGCAGCAATGAAGAGAGATATGGGTTAGTACAGTGGAGGTAAACTCTAAGATTTGTGATATTGTGCATTGTTTGTAAATAGTGCCTTAGGTTACAAGAACAGTTTTTTTCACAGCGTTTGACTGACAGAGGTGAAAAAGCTTTGAGATTTAATAATAGGTTAAACTACAGAGATTCATTATTTATTTATTTGTATAGTGAGTGACTGTGTTGTATTCATCACTTTATACTTCAATCTGCTGCAAAGTACAGAAAATATATCTACCCACTATTACATCATCAGAAGGCAGGGCCAGATGATACAGCTTTAGGGAGTAATTGTACAGGTGTTCAGCATATAGAAAATACAAACAACTTTATTAACCTTAATAACATAGTTCAACTGAATAACTAGAATAAAAAAGTGCACATTTTAACATCAGAAAGTCCACTTTACATGTTGGGAGCATACATGTAGAAAAAGAAATGGCAGTAAAGGACTTTACGTATTTAAAGATATACATCTCCTTCAGTATGGTTGAAATAATTGTTATGAATGTAAAGCTTGTTATGTGTGATCATACAGTTAAGAGCAAGGAGTGACATTTTTTGAATTATGTGTTTCTTAGTAGGGCTAAGATCATTAAAATGTACTTTACAGCAATGATTCTTTTTATGGTAAGGCACTTATCCCATTGACTTTTCACTAGATGTGTTTCTGGGATTCAGTCATTGATATCTGACTTTCCACAGACCTCTAAAATTCCCAGCAGAGCAGGAAGTTCTGGATCTTTCATATGAATCAATATCAGTACGGTGATATTAGTTTAGGAGTTTACTGGATACTTAATAATCCATTCCACTTTGACATGGAGAGTAAGGAATACATCTTCAAGGATTGGGACCTGTGGGTTTAGAGCAGTTTGAAAACTTTGGGTTCAAGAAAGTTCAAACTAAGGTCGGTGTTAGTTTGTGAAAAGGGCTATGAGGTTCAGAGTGGTTGAAAATTAATGGGACTTCATTATTGTGGTTGTACTGATTAAAGGTAGATTTTCAATATGTTTAGAATGTGCTTGATAGAAATAGCCTTTGTGGAGGCTTCTGACAGGATAAGGACGGGGTATAAATGATGGCAACATTTATAGTTATACTCATTAACCTCTAAACCTTTGCAACTGACACAGCCAAAGAGGCTACATTAGCTGATCAGAGAGTATGATAAGCTTATTATTCTATATAACAAATTAAATATGATATATAAAAAGATTCAAGAATGGACACCCTTCAGCTTGACTTGTCTAAAGAGTAAATGAAGAGTTTAAATATATTTTTCTGACAGAAACTAGAGTCTGGATAATAGTTAGCTTCCTTTGGTTCCCATCTGTTTTCTTAAATGATACATGAGTAGCACAATGTACAACCTTGTCTTAAATTTAGGGGATGGATGAAAGAAGACTCTTGATGGAGGTATGGTGCTCTGTATGTAAATTGCACTCATATGATATGGAATTGTTAACAGGTGAGCATAAATGGTGATTAATTGCAGATTAAGCACAATCTGATGTTTGATACCCAGTACCTACCACTTATTCTGTTTGTTTATGTTAAGATAGATTGTATATGTGTTAGTCATACAAAAAGGATTTGGATACACTCTCTTCAAATAGCTTTCCTAGAAGTCCTATTCAACAATTGGAATGGATCCTCAGAGAAATGAAAAAACAGATGGCTTCATATATAAAAATGCAGAAATGTTTCATATAGAAGAAGACTGGGTTTAATGAATTTGAAGACTACCGGAGCATATTTTTATATATATTTATTTCAAATGAATTATTTATGCCTGTGTTGTGTGTTGTTGTGTATTAATAAAGTTTTATATATTTTTAAATTTATTTACTGCTAGATGGAAGTTTCTGTCTAGAAATACTGTACTTTTGTTGTTCATGTCGATGTACGTTAAGTTTATGATGAATTCCAATGAACTCAAATTCTTAGTTAACAATTATTTTCATTTATTTTCTTTATTTCTTCCTGCATATGCACATAAGTTCCTAATAGTAAGGTTCAGTAACATATTATTGAATTCCAACTTTGCCATGATGAGTGCTTTTCTTTCATGAAGCTGATACAATCCATTTAAATTAAGACTTGCTCTTCTACTGTATTTTTTTTTTTTCAAAGAGAAGAAGAAATCTTGCATTTGATTAAAAGTATTGGTCAACCAAATAACAACACCACTTTGGTATGTCAAAGGGTAGAACATTAATCAGTTTGTTCTAATTAGTTAAGAAGACTATTAATTTTTGCTTTTGAAATTTTTTGACTAATAAAATATAGATGAGGGAACATTTCTTCATCAACTATAAAATATATATCAAACAGTTGAGCCTGAGTATACAAAATGGAGAAACATTCCCTGGGATTCATTAACAACACGTAAGCTTCACACTAAGCCTACATGATTTAAGCATATTATTGAGATGAGCAGCAGCTCTAACTGAATATGCATCAAGCCCACATGTTTGCAAGCATCTTTTTGTGGCCAGCAATAGTTTTTACAGTGACGGAGAGGTGCCTGCAAGCACAAGCACAGAATGTAAATAAAATGGTTTGCCTATATTGCCTATAGGCAAACCTAAGATACGAACATGTGTTGTAGCTATGAAAATGTTAAGTGCAAGTACACTGAAAGAATTCTGAAGGTGGGGAAGTGATATGTTCATAGCTTCAGAGGTGTTTTCTATGCTAACGACTATAAGGGCCTTTTTAAGCCTAGCCATGCATCCCAAATCCCTGACAAGTTCTTGTACCGTTGATAAGTATAAACAGGGGCTAGGGAGATGAAACATTTACAAGCATGGTCTGGGAGATGAATCATTTACAGGTTGTCTGTATCCATTAGAGACATAGGTGCCAAGCCAGGGATGAATTTCTTGTTCTCCATCTAATTTTCCAAGTTACACTTGAATTGGGTTAGGGAGAAACTCTGCTTCACATGGATACATGGATGGGGAGATTGTGCCAGACATGAGGTAGTCTCTGCGATACATACCTGTCTCTCCAGCAGGTCCTATTTATATCACAAGCAAGGTATAAGTCTTTAGAATGAGTAATTCTGGTTCTATTTGTTCTGTGGATATTCCGGAGGTCCATCAGTGTGAATGCCCTATATGCCAGGCATAGATCTCCATCCAACAGCCTGTAGGAGACAGAAAAAAAGGGATAGGGCCTTGAGACAGTCTGCATAGGACATTTTCCTTATACCTGTATTCTTTTAGTGATGAACCTATGTGGACATTCCATTTGTTGGATATGCCTGGCTTGGTACATGTGATGAAAGGAGGTACGGTACTGCCCAGCACTGCTAGCTGGAATTTTGTAAATAATTATATGTCATTCGTGAATACCAAACTAATTTATATAAGATGCTTGTGTTACAAATGTATTAGGGCTGTATGTCATGTATATATCAAACTGGTCTGTACAGATGTTTGTGTTGAAAAGGTATTTGTAAAGTGCTGTGTTTAAAATGTATCCACAGTGTGCCTTATGGAAGAGAATAGAAATGCACATGCACTATTATAACTGTTTAAATGTGTATATTTTAATAGTGGAAACTGGAATACAGGAGGTTTACCTCAGTCCAACCAACTTTAGAAAAATATCTGAAATTAAATTATTTTATAGGCTACACCATAAAGATGTTTCAGTGCAGCTAGAGACACAAAGTCAGTACTAGAAAGTTTTCTGTATTATCTTTAGGATGAACTAATTGCTACTTTGGAAGCATGCAGGAATGTAATTGTTTTATGACTTCCAGCATCTGCCAAAGATCCAGGAAAAAGCCCTTGTCTATGTATTTTTACAGGTAGATGCTAAATAATGCCAGCTTCCACCAGTGAGTGTTTTGCCTGGGAACTAGAAGTCAGATGACAAGAAATGATGTAATTCTGAAGATATCCCAGCAGTAATATTTTAGATATTATTTTGAGAAGTCTCTCAGTGAGAGAGAACGTTCTGCAGTATGTCTTGGATGTGACAACAACAACAATAAGAACCATTCACAACATCTGCCTTGCTATAATAGTAAGTTACTAGGAAATAGTATAATTCTCTTAGATACAGTCTGGATTGGAATATAGCAAAGCTTAGTTTAGATTTTGTTTTTCTTTATTTGTGTGAGCCTGTACTGCAATGTTATTTTGAATATTTTGTGTGATTTTGAACTCTGATGTCACTGTGAATCTATATTTAGTATTATCTTGCTCTTTTATTATTTATTATTAAATATATTTAAACCTTTCATTGTGGCTGATCTGTGTAGAGATATTTAAGTTTTGAGAGTACTTGCATATTTACTTGGAGACACTGCGTGGGCCACTCCTAATAGCCTTGCTCTTGGTCAAACTACCATTTGTATTAATATTAATATCACTCAGTATGTTGGGTACCCTTGGAAGAGCCTTAAGGTAGCTGGCAGGAGTGACTGGTGGCAGTGAAAATGGCTTTGTTTTACTGTACTGGCTCACCGGCCATTTTTAACAGGAATGGGTATGGCCAGAGTGATTGACAAACCTAATGCCTGTGATGTGGTATGCAAATGAGAAACGATTGACATACCATGCAAATTTGCCAGTGACATCATTCATACATTGACTGCTGATTAACACGTGAGTTTTGAGTGTTTCTCAAGGAAGAGAGAAAGAATCTGAGAGTGGCCTGGGTGTACAAGCTCACTTTTCTAATGTTGTATGTCTTTTGTTTTTTTTTTTTTTTTTGGTGGACAATAAGGTACGTTTGTTTTTTACTACTTTCACATGTGTAGCTGTCTCATTAACTATGACTGGTATTGATAAAGAGGGATGAAGCAGTATAGTCTTTGTTTACTCTCATCCTCAATGTAGTGTGATCTTGAAGATGGTCTATTGAAGTAGCAGGGGGTGTGGGGGTCACAGGCCCCCACAAGGGGGGGGTGCAGGGGGGCTTGCCCCCCTGCAAAAGCAAAGGGAAAATTTAATATTTGTGTGCATGTGCCTGTCTGTATAAATGTATACATAGATTCTGTTGTAGTTGTGCCCACAAGCCAGTATCCCTTGTAAATGTCCAAACATGTCAGCAATCTAAAACGACCCTATTTTTTACCTGGCTACTTCATGCAGTATGTGTTAAGTTTGCTGCTTCCCACAGTGCTTGGTTTACCAGTTCGGTTCCCAGCTAGTATTGCTTCTGCCTGGCATCTCGGTGTCTTCCCTACAACCAAATATATGGGGATTAACCAGCCTACCAGTTTCTGTACAGAAAAAGAAATGTAGGCACTTGGGTGATTGGACACGTTTCTGAATTGTCCATGTATGTTAGACAGACAGACAATCCGTCTGGCAGTGCACTGGCTTCCCATCCAGAATTAGTTCACGGCTTTACCTTCAGTGAATTCAAATATATGGTCTGTCTCCCGCCTTTGCAACCCTGAACAGAAGCAAGTACAGGAAAACTAATTGAGTACATGTTTTACATGCCTACTTTCACATGTGTAGCTGTCTCATTACCTACTACTGATATTGATAAAGAGGGATGAACCAGCAGTACATTTCTTTTCCAGAGTAGCAATCTCCACTTCCTTGATTTGGAAAGTAAAAAATAATTATTTTTTTAGTTTCCACTTTTCATTTATTTCTGTACATTTACTTACCTTCTTATGTATTGTAAGGCATCTTAAATAAACAAAGAAGTCAAAACTGTATATGAGCATTTTAATACATTTCTTCTAAATATTATTACTTTCATTTATCTATTCACTAATTACATAATCCAGTTCAGGGCTGGGGGATCAAGATACTATGAAGGTCTTTACTAGATAAAAGATAGAGGAACTATTACCGAATAGGGAGGTAACTCATGGCAGAATATACACACTTGTTGATACTAACACAGCACACATACCTACTGGCAGTTTGGACAGGAGGTACACTGTCACCAGTCAGAACTAACAAAAGAATACACCTGACTTTTTAACCCTTAAAATAAGCCTGCCCTTAGATATTTGAATGATAACAGCACATCAAGCAGTCTCACAGCACAATGGGGAATACCAATCCGACAGTTACCCTTACCACTAACATTATACAATCTGCCACAATCAATCCAAATTAAATAATAAAATACTTTTCTTAAAATAACTAAGTTAAACACTCATTTTTCAATTAAATACCCAAACAGTAATGGATTTGTACCAGACAAATATGAGGCAACAGACAAACATGCCTTGTTGAGATGAATATTGATGTGGCTGAGAAACACATGGCAATGTTTATTCATGATTGAAGTGTGATGTCAACCTGTTGCTAGGTGTTGGGGGGGTTTGGGTGGTGTTTGCTACTGCGCATCCAGTGAGCCAGTACACTACAACAAAGCCATGAAAACTACCTTATAGTTTGGGCAGACGGGGCATAGCTAGTAAACCTGTGCCAGCCCTTCCCAGGTGTGTGTGTGTGTGTGTGTGTGTGTGTGTGTGTGTGTGTGTGTGTGTGTGTGTGTGTGTGTGTGTGTGTGTGTGTGTGTGTGTGAGTGTGTGTGTGTGTGTGTGTATGTGTGTGTGTGTGTGTGTGTGTGTGTGTGTGTGTGTGTGTGTGTGTGTGTGTGTGTGTGTGTAAATCAAACCTCAAATAGTGTGTGTGTGTCAGCTACTTGGGCAGGGATACGAAGCACTGGTTGGACACAGAGGGTGCTGGATTTCTTGGCTTGGTCACTTAGCTAAAAGCTCAACTCTGTAGCTGTGCCAGTGGGGAGTGTTATTGGGGATCTGGAGGAAGAGCGAGAAACCAGCCCTGGACTGACTGTGGTCTGTGTGCACTGAAGGGAAGTTACACTTTATGCAGAGTGCTGCATCTGGAAATACTGTGTGTGTACCTGTTATCCCAGTGAAGTTCCCCCACTGTTGCCAGTGGTGATGATTGAGGCTCCTTGATTACTGTTTGGCAGAGGTGATTCATCACATACTAATTGGTGGGTAGTGGTGGGGTATCCACATTAGGTATTAATTGGCTGGCAGTGGTGGGATCACCACATCACGTATTGGGATTCAGTGGTGTGGATATTGAACTCCTGTAGCCTGTAAACAGTGGTCACTAAAGAAGGTGTTTGTACTCTCAAGCAGCCACACAGTAGACATTCAGAGTTTCATATCACAATAGTTTAATTTATTTTCTTTGTTAGCTTAGTTAGTCAGGGAGAGCAGGGAAGGATGTCAGCAGAGGATTATGGCAAGCTGATGAGGAGCCATTCGGCTGAGATGTGCCAAGCTAATGGACTGGTGTATGCCAACCTGACTAAATTGGAAATGATTGCAGCCTTAGTCACAGCTGCATCACAGAGCAGAAACCAGGAAGACAGCCAGACTGACCATGGGGATGTACAGCTCTCAGAAAATGGATGGTTCAACTTTTCTTCAGAGGGCTTAAAAATCCACCCAGAGTTAAAGAGACTTGAATTGGAGGCCAAACATTTGGAACTAGAATCAGCAGAAGGATTGCAGTGTTTGGTGGCTAAAGAAAAGGAGAAATAGATGGAATTAGAATCAGTGGAGAGACGGAGATGTCTGGAAGCTGAAGAAAATGAGAGGCAGAGGCAACATGAAAATGAGATACTGACTCTTCACCAGGGTCATAGATGTAATGAGGAAGGGAGTAACTGAACCCCAGAAGCAAAAAGGTCACTAAATTTCTTCCACAGTTTACAGAGGGTGATAATTTTGATATTTTTATTCATATGTTTGAAAAGGCATGTAAACAGTGTAATATTGACCAAGGGCTCTGGGTATGGTTCCTGACCCCCTTACTCCATGGTAAAGCTGTAAATGCTGCTTCTAAAATGTCTGATACTGATTGCTTAAATTATAATGCAGTTAAAATTTGTTTATTAGAGTGTTTTAAGTTAACACCTGAAGCTTATAGAAAAATGTTTTGTGAGTATAGACGCAAGGTAGATGAAAGTATGTGTGATTATATTGCTGAGTTAAGCACTTATTTTCATAGGTGGGTGAGTGGGTGTCAGGTCACCCCTTTTGAAGGGCTGGCAGACCTTTTGGTGAGGGAACAAGCCCTTACCACTTTGCCTGAGGATGTAAGAATCTGGTTGACAGATAGAGAATGCAACACCGCAGATGATTTGGGGAAAAAAAGGAGACATATACCTAGCAACCAGGGCATCACTGCACAGGAAACAAATACACAGTGCTGCACATGGGTCAAAGGGAACCCATGGTGGGCAGCCTAAACCACCCCCAACAGATTCTACCAGTAACAGGGGAGGCCACTAGCTCAGGTATATGGCCAGGATCAAGGGTTAAATGTTTTAAATATAACCAGTGGGCCATGTAGAATATAGATGTCCATGGAGGCAAGGTGGGGAACAAAAGGTGGGTGAGCCAGCAAGTGGGAAAGACAGAATGCTAGTGGTAGGTTGTCTGGAGACAACAAGGGTACCAACTACCACAAGGGGTTATGTCCTATCTCAGTAGATGGAAAACAGTCCACTGCTAGGAGAGCGACACAACCTCTGACCTAACCATTGTGAAGCCTGCAATGGTTAAAGAGGAGCACTACTTGCTTGGGCAGTCTACTCCAGTCAGAGCTTTAGGATATTCCCCATTCCAAATACCTTTGGCTAGGGTTCACCTTGACTGGGAGGGTAGAAAAGGAAGCAAGCAAGTAGGTGTGTTTGAGGATATCCCTGCAGATGTCCTGTTAGGTAATGATTTTGATAATGCAGTACCTTGTGTGGGGTCTATATTAAATCATCGAATGCTTAGAAAAGCGAATGATGATTTATCAACCCCATGTAAGTGAAAGCTTACTAACTTGAATGCTTAGAACAGCGAAAAAAAAAAAAAACACTTAAAACATAACATAACGTGGGGATCTTTGCCACCCCACCCTCCCAACATGGGGGCTGTGCCCCCTACACCCCCTACTTAAATATACCAACTCCGAGATCGCACTACGGTGATGAAAATGGCAAAGTAATGGACGCGGCCAAGCGATTTCTTTCCCAGGGAAAGAATTTGCTTATATGCCACTTCGTTATTTTGCCTTTTCGTCTTTTCAAGTTCAACCAAGACGCATTCGAAATAATGCATCTTCGGTCATCTTATAGGAACCTCCGTGTGTGCATGCAATTACATGCAGTCAGGCTTGGAGACAAGCATGTGGGTCTGGTAGCCTGGGGGGACCCAAACAGACCATACACTTGAAGCCAGGACTGGTGAGGTGGTTATTTCAAAAAGGGAGCTACCTTGTAGCAGTAAGACTGAAGGTGAGCCACAGCTGCTGGTAGGTACTAATGTTCCCTTGGACAGACTGACTGCAAGGGCAGAAGTGAGTAGTAATACCCATGCTGACAGTGAGGCACTGCTGTCAGAAGATACCAGACTTCCTGTGTAAGGGGAGCTGGGAAGGGTTACAAAGAGAGAGTTGAGACAGGCTCATCTCTCAGACACCACATTACAAGGCTTAAGGTAGGTAGCTAGGGAAGCACCTGATTCTCAAGGAAAGGGGGAATCTGTATACTGGGACACAGTGTTACTGTACAGAGAGTGAACCCCTGATGGAGGGCTAGAGGGTGAGAGAATACACCAGTTGGTATTGCCCAGAGCCTACTGTGTGACACTTCTAGCCATTGCCCATGGCATTCCCTTTGCAGGACATATGGGCATAAAGTATACCAAGAGATGTATTATGCAAAACTTTTATTGGCCTGGGATTTCCAGGGTGCTGCAGGACCTGTGAGCAGTGCCAAAAGGTAGGCAAGGCAGGAGACAAGTGGAAAGCTCCTTTGATGCCTTTGCCTGTGATTGAGGAGACATTTCAAAGGGTAGCTATGGATATTGTGGGGCCTCTGAGTACCCCAAGTTACACAGGAAAGAAGTATATCCTATTGGTAGCAGATTATGCTAGCAGATACCCTGAGGCGGTAGCTCCATCCTCCATTAAGGCAGAAAAGGTGGCAAATGCTTTGTTCAGAAAAGGTGGTAAGTGCTTTGTTAGAGATTTTCAGCAGGGTAGGGTTCCCAAAAGAAATACTGACTGACAGAGGTGCCAATTTCATGTCAGACCTACTGGCTTGTTTGTGAGAGGACTGTGGAGTGAAATACCTAAAGACCACCCTTATCATCCCCAGACTAATGGTCTGGTGGAGAGGCTGAACTCTACACTAAAGACCATGCTACAGACATTTGCAGACAATTTTAAGAAAGAGAGAGGGACAAATATTTGCCCCATCTGTTGTTTGCTTACAGAGAGGTGCCCCAGGAATCCACAGGTTTCTCACCATTTGAGTTGCTGTATGGGCATAAGGTGAGGGGACCTCTAGAATTGATTCGTGAAGAGTGAAGGGGGGAGTGTGAATCCCACAAGGAGTCTGTTGTGGCATATGTCCTAAACCTCAGGACAAGGCTCAGGGAACTCATGGGTTTGGCCCAGGAGAACCTGGCAGAAGCCCAACAGCAGAAAAGGTCTAGTATGACAGGAATGCTTGAGCTAGAGAGTATGCTGTGGTGCAGCAGGTTATGGTTCTCATTCCTGTCATATATAACAAGCTGCAGGCAGCTTGGGAGGGACCCTTTAAAGTGGTAAGGAAGGTCAGAGATGATAACTACATGGTATAACTGCTAGGCAAGAGGCAGTGGGATAAACTGTACCATGTTAACATGTTGAAACCTTACCATGATAGGGAGGCCCTGCTGCTAAGTATTTGCAGTAGAAGGCAGGAGGAGTCTGAGGGTGATCTATGGCTGGAGCCTAGGATTGCAGGCATATGGTATGACAGTCCAATAATGTAATGGGGTCAACAACGCAAAAGCAGCTGGAATCTCAAGACAGGGAATTGAGTAATGCATTTCCAGATAGGCTCATTCCTCTCAAGCAATGTTTCTCAAGGGTCACTTGAAAATCTAGATTGAGTCTTTGAAAGGGGGAAGAAGAGTGATGGAAGGAGGTACTGCCAGTACAGCTAGCTGGAATTTTGTAAATAATTATATGTCATTTGGAAATATCAAACTAATTTATATAAGATGCTTGTGTTACAAATGTATTAGAACTGTATGTCATGTGTATATCAAACTGCTTTGTAGAGATGTTTGTATTGAAAATGTATTTGTAAAGTACTGTGTTTAAAATGTATCCACAGTGTGCCCTACTGGAACAGAATATAAATGTGCATGCACTATTATAACTGTTTAAATGTATATATTTTAACAGTGGAAACTGGAATATAGGAGGTTAACCTCAGTCCAAGAAACTTTAGAAAAATATCTGAAATTAAATTATTTTATAGGCTATGCCATAAAGATGTTTTAATGCAGCTAGAGACACAAAGTCTGTACTAGAAAGATTTCTGTATTGTCTTTAGTGTGAACTAATTGTTACTTTGGATGCATGAAGGAATCTAATTGGTTTATGACTTCCAGCATCTGCAAAAGATCCGAG
The DNA here is from genome assembly GCF_019279795.1 of Protopterus annectens. NCBI lineage: Eukaryota > Metazoa > Chordata > Ceratodontiformes > Protopteridae > Protopterus > Protopterus annectens. Next base: position 727,938,741 of record NC_056730.1, read on the forward strand.
CAAAAGCCCTTGTCTATGTATTTTTACAGGTAGATACTAAATACTGCCAGCTTCCAGCAGTGGGGGTTTTACCTGGGAGCTAGAAGTCAGATGACAAGAAATTATGTCATTCTGCAAGATATCCCAACAGTAATATTTTAGATATTATTTTGAGAATTATGACACAGCTGTTGTTTCAGGTTCCTCTTGTTTTTAAATACAAACTGTGGTTGCAGACCTACTATATTTGCAGCATTCTCGTCTACCAGTAATATATGCTAATTTTGCTGGATAATATATTCAAACCTTCCTATGTCCTTAGTATAGGGCAGGACCATGCGAGTCTATGTTAATGTTTTATTCCTATTACACATATTCCCTACTACTACTCTATCTGAGTAGTAGGGTTTCCCCTTGCTCTCTCTTTCCTTTGATACTTTATAGTACACTTTATTAATCTCTTATTCACTGCACCCCCTGCTCAGAAATCCTGTTTTAAGATTACTACGTTCATTAACATACACCTTTTCTTGACAGCAAAGCTGTGATACTCTCAGGGCCTGTCCTCTGATGATATTAGGAAAGAAACTTTGGTTATGCATACTTTCTCTATGTAGGAAAGTTGGTCTATAACACTCTTTTCAACCTGAAACAACAGCTGTATTACCCAAGGAAAGTAAGAATGATAGAAAATGTGGTCAAGGATACACTCAGGTGTGGGCACTGTGCATACATAGATTTTTTAAGCACCCGGAGACTAGACATCTATGGGAGCTTAGAAATTCAGTGGACTGTAACACCAGCAATGTAGTGTATGCAGCGCATTGCAAAGTATGTTTCCAATTCTATGTAGGAAAGATGAATCGTCACCTCAGGGAATGTATGAGGGATCACTTATACTATACCAGGAAGGGGTTTAGGTATAGTGCCCTTGCCAAGCATACTTTAGAGAAAGGAGCTGAACATACTTTTATGTTTCAGGTCTTACATGTGCAGAGTGCAAACATTAGAATGGGGGATATAATTAATGTCACAGAAAGTATGGAAGTACATTGGATCCTAAGACTAGGAGCACACAGGGGAATGGCTTTAAATGATTCAGTTCTTTTGAAACCAGCTCTGAAGTCCAAGAAGTTGAAATGAAACATATAATGAAAAAGGTTCACTATATGTATACATATATATTCAGGATAACTCTGTATTTTTTATTTCTCTTTTAACTTGATGCTTTAATTATATGTAACTATGGTAATTTATTAGTGAGTGATTTGTGATTGGTTCATTTCAAATGAATTCAAGTATTTATATGTTGTTAGTTGTGCAAGAGGTTATCTGATGAAGCAATGGTTACCATTGTGAAAGCGCTCACCATTTTATAACAATAAATAAGAGATTTTACTTCATTTTTTCTGCAGTTTTGCCTGTTATTCCAGCGACCTTCTTTGTTGTTTTTTATGCTTGGGATTTTTTGGCTTTTGTAAACTTTATTTGCCATCTGAGTTGTTTAGTTTGCTGAGAGTGCTTTTATCCTGCTGGGTGCTATACCTCCTAGTTTTTGCTATCATTTTCTTCTTTCTGTTATGCAGCCTATTGATTTTGTGATTCCACCAGAGTGACTTGTTTGTGGGAATTTTCCACACATAATAATGGTTTGTACTGCATAATTAATTAATAGGGAGGAGGAAATGGGTAAAGTGTACTCGTATACTGCAGGCAAATGTGCTGAAGTGTCAAAGAAACATTTCTAACATAAATACTGCCGTACTGATGCAATGATAGTGTCAGTGATATACTAGTGTTATGCACATAAAGAAATACAGATATGCTAACAAAGGATGAGACAGAGATATAAAGTTGCAGTGTAACAAAGAGGAGTTAAAAGGTAAGATAGATGTTAAAATGCTGAGTTGAGACAGCAGTTAGCAAGGACAGATGATACATTATGGGATGAATGCATAGACTGCAGTTACTGCATATGAGATGCATATACATGGAATGTATGTATGCAAGCCAGCCCTATTACTGTATTCTCCAACTCAGCATGTATACACAAAAACAAATGAATCCTGCAGCTGTTGTATCATACATATCAAATTGACACCCATAGGAAATGGGCTTATCACCTATAAGCATGTAATAGACAAGCAAGTGCTAGTCATGTAAATGCTAAGTGGTAATTTAACAAAGGTCAACATATATCAGTAACAAATGACAACACAAATTTCATGATTTCAAGACTTGCACTGGTAATTTGCAAACATCTCAGACATCATCAGACTGGGCATTCTCACGTGAAATTACAAGGAACAGTAACGTAACAGAAATTCAACAGCTCCAACACACCAGAAAGTGTCATAACAGAGGACCAATCATAGTTTCTGATTGTCTGACAGCATACCATACAGGAAGTCACATTTATGGAAACCCTCATCTTCCATTTAAAGCTTCATAGTGTGATGAAAACAAATGTAGTAATAAGCAAATGTCCGGATGAAGACATGGAATACAGAGTGTAATTATTTTGGAAATATGTAATGCCTTTGAGCAATAGTCACAAGCACCACAGGAGAAGTGTGACTTTAAGGATGTGAAAAAGCACATTTGTACTTGTTGAAAATATATTGTTTGGAACAGATGACACTGCGCATCACAGGTTCTGGAACAAATGCATACATGTGCACAATGACAATGTTACATCACTGTGATTATCCGATGTAATTACATATTTTTCTACTAACATCTAGAGTCTGCCCTACATGAACATTACATTACTGTGAGGGACATTTACCTGTTTCACAATATGGGATGCCAAAGAAATTCACAGTTGCAAACCAGTGAATTATTAATCAAACCTTCCTGCTATGTCATGCTAGGATGATCACACACTTGTCTTGTCTCATACTTGCACAATGTGCATTGACAAGACAAACATATGAGTCATACAGTACATAGGACGGTGCACTACGGAATAACATTGATGCATTATGTGTGAATAGGTTAACCAAAATTGTAACACAGTTGCAAATGTAACCCATTGAGAGCAAACATACATTAAATTACTGAATGAATTGAGTCAACATCACTCTGAAATCAAGATAACATACAGCCTAAAACAACAATTAGTTGATTTTTTATTTTACTCTCAGAAGAAAAGTGCTTCCAGCTGAATTGCTCTGCTGATGGCAAAGTATTAGCACAAGTATAAACATATGTTGAAGTGTTGAACTTAGAACAGGAATTAGCTGTACTTAATGTTGCCCTGTGCTGACTTTTGTGCAAAGATCTGTAAAAGACAGACTTCATAATAGGGAGCAGGCACATTAATATAACAGCTGGCTAATGATGTGTTAATGAAAGGTATAGCCAACTTTTACAGCTATAAGCGTCACACAAAACACAAAACAATTTCACCCTTCTGGATTCAAACCTTTAGAGTACTCAAAGAAAACATTTATACCCAAGTATTATCTAAGCACACCATGTAGGAAGTCATAGTTCTAATAGTTAATATTTGAAAGCAGATTTCAACAAATGTGAATGCATGTATTCATCCTTATTAACCTACTGACTGCTATAATTTGTACATCTAACACTTTAGCTTGTTGAAAAGTACATTTAACTGAATAAACATAGCTAAGCACAGTGGTGCAAAGCAAGACAGAGTAATGTTGCTGAAGGTAATAAAATCACAAGGTATTGCCATAAGCTGTGTACTTCCATTTAGCCTTAGATACATTTGCTGCCCAGTGCCAGACATTGTGCAAATGCAGAGGTGAAATATTAATGATACAGAAGGGACAAGAGACATTGACATGTTGAGATGGTGGCAGGGATGAAGTAGCTTATGACAGAAGAAGGATAATGGTGGCTTATAACAATATGTAACCAACAGATACACATAAAATAATGAAAACATTCAATAACACTTAGCTAATGGCTGGATTAGAATCCTTGAAAGTAGTCAGGAATCTGCCTATACATGCAATAATTATCTCATCATATGCTGTGAAGGAATTAATATTAAAATAACACAGTTGAGATTGAATAGAGAGAGACAGATATAGATGCAGACAGGAATATCAACAATATGTTTTGTGGGACATGTAGGAAAATCTGTATGGTGTACTACTGTTATTTATTAAATCAACATTAATGTGTCATGCTCTGTAAAATAAAGTGCTTACTATAGGGACAAATAAGAGGTAAGAGAATGAAGCAAACATGAAGACATAAGGATAAGGTTAACTCAATAACTGCCCCTGTTGGTGCTGCAATGGTTTTGCAAATTATATCTTGCTGCTGTATTCAAATGGTATGTTATTGAAATGCTGTATATGGAGAGACATTTAGAGGATGGCAGTTAAATGTATGATAGTAAGATGAAATGTTAAGAATTAATAAATTTAGCTACAGCTGTAATCAAACCCATGACACTATGCAAAACATCAGTCTATAGATAAGGGAATTTTCTCAACACACCAGGTAGAAACTTATAGTTTGTTACATCCAGCAGCCTAAGAACTGTTACTGTAACTGTTTCACAGTATTGCCTTTAGTCTGCCTTTACTCTGTATTCTCATAGCGCAGCAGCGTTAAGCATATTTGCATGAAAGTAACCAAATTACTGTGTTGGAAATTAAAATCTTCAGCTTTTGTTATAGAAAGTTGAACAACATTCAAAGTTACTCAGCATTGCTGGACTATGCCAACCTCTGTACAAATGCTGAGGACAACGTTAAGCATTTTTTATGGGGTATTTCTGGCTATGTGTGTTGTGTTGTGTTTGAATCTATTTTTTTGACCAGATTAAACATGTGAAAAATGGGCGTATAGGACAGTGGTGAAAAAGGGTTTGGCAAGGAGAAGGTAGGACTCAGGGAAAAGAATACAATAATTTGCAGGATGGTGGTGGGAGAATACCATAGCTATCCACTTCTTCATGATATAAATGTACAATTGTACACAGAATTTCATGACACCAGAGTGCCACCACACCTGTGATGGGTAACAACAACATAAAGACTGGCCAATTGGACAAATCAAGTGTGTCAAGATGAAACATAGGCAAAGTGGAGAGCTATGTATGGGGAATAATTTTTTCTTTTTTTTGTGAGACAGGTGCCCTTTTTTGGGAGAGAGAGGAATATTGTGAAAGGTGTTTGAGAATGAGAGTATCTGGTAGGTAGGACAGGTTGGGAAGTATGCATAGACATATAGGACAGACAGGGATGTTGATGGAGGCAAAAGGGTGGGGGACACCGTGACTGGAGATAGATAGGGAACATCGGAGGTGCACCCACATCCGATCTGAGAGCAGTGAGAATCTAGTCCTCCCCCAAAGAACTATCATCACTGTCTCCTGTATCAGCTGCCTGGGTCAGTGCCAGATATGGCATTGTTTGAGTAATCCGATACAGGATCTTTTCAACCCTACTAATATGGTCTTCGAAGGCCCTCTCCATGATATCCTCCACCAGGTCCTGCTGGGTGATGAAATCACCATTTCCACTGGTACTGCTACTGGAGGGTACCACTGCACCAGCAGCCAGAGCAGAGCCACCTGATGCAAGTGGAGCAGGTAGTACAGGGGTTGTGGAAGCACATAAGGAAAAACACTTCACGACTCAATATTCAAGTCATAGGAGGCTCCATTGTGAGACACACTGATGTTCCTCTCACCAGGCTTGATAAGGGGAAGATTACAGTTAGTTGTCTGGCAGGAGCCAGGATTCACCAGAACTTGCAAGCACTCGGGTTGTTTACCCCTAAGTAACAGTATGACTCAGTCATAGTCCATGTGGGCATGAATGACCTGAGATGTACCTCTGTGGGCTATATGAAGAGAGATATGATTGATCTTTCAGAATATGTGTTACAGGCAGGTATGAGCCTAGACTTGAGCAGCACTTTACCATCTCCAAAGATGATGCCACAATGCCAGCAGAAAATGATTGATTTTTACAATTAGCTTAACTACTGGTGTCATCTCAAATATTTGTCAGCCTGACAGGACATGGTTGATCAGCCATGCTGCTTTGCCAGGGATGGTCTTCACCTGTCTCCTCTATGCTTTCAGATATTGACCAAAACATTATCCACCCCTATGGTGCCTTTTGTAGGCATTGCCAAACAGACAAACCTTCCATCATAACAAAAGCTACTCAGGACAAGCTAAAGATGTTACTGCTCAATGCTAGGGGTCTCAACAAGAAATTGCACTCCCTGGAAGCTTTCCTCACCCAGAATGCTGATGTCTGTGCAGTTACTGAACCATAGTTCAAACCCACAGAAAGCACTCTGGCAGTGCATGGCTGTAATTCCTTTAATACATTATGACCACCTACTGAACATGAAAGAGTAAAAGGTGGAGGTCTATCTATCTACATACACACCTCAAGGCTGGTCAAACAATATCACATGCTTTAACTACTCCATGTCCAACTAACCATGGGAAAAATCCATTACCATATTCTTGCTGACTGCATGCTACCCACTATGAAGCAAGAAACCCCTACATCATATCTGAAGTTACTAGAATCACTCACCATCCAGCCCAATACCATACTCATGGGTGATTTTAACTACCCCTCCATTAATTGGGAGGCATACATGACCACTAACACTCAAGCACAATGATTTCTTGACTTTGTAAATTCAAATGCCCTAGAGCAGCTAGTCTGCACTGCCACTAAGGGAACAAATATCCTCAATCTGGTACTCACAAATATGGAAGAGTGCTGCACCTCCCCGAGTTTTATATCCTTACTGGTAAAATCAGATCACAAAGTGGTCTCCTTTGAAATAAAGGTAAAACTAGTCCCCCCACCTAACCCAAAAACTTTAAGAATTTCTCTAAGGTAAATTACTCCATATTAAGGGACAGCATAGCTAGTTTCCAATCTCTTCCAAATCCAGAAAACACAGAAACCTAGACAGAGGCATATACAAAAGCCCTGTATGACCATATAAACCACTGCTTAGAAACAGCAGTACCAGACTGTTAAATAAACCCAGGCCAAACCACAAAAACAAGCCACCTTGGTGGACCCCTGGTAGTAATAAGTTGTACAACAAAAGAAAGAAAATTCTGTTGAGAAGTAAGAGTGAATGTCCACAACAGAGCAGTAAGTCCCTCATTAGTCTAAACAAGTGAATCAGGAAATTAGTGAAGTCTCTAAAAACAGACTTTGAGGTAAAACTAGCCTTCAAAGCAAAGAATAACCATAAGGCAGTTTTTAGTTATGTTTGCAATCTTAAGGGCAACACTTAACAATGTGCAGAATTAGTTGTAGATAACATCACCTAAACTCAGTCAGAAGACATAACAAATCTGCTGGCTGACAAATTCAGCTCACATTTCACTTTCCCATCACCTCCAGTTCTCTCCCAAGAAATATCCTCCACCACTCCATCAATTATCACTAAAAAACAGGTTGCCACTGTGCTCTCTAAAGCTAAAACCACAGCTTCAATGGCACCTGACAATATACCAAATTGCATCTTAAACAGCTTAAATCAAGACTTATTAGGGCCATTAGGATCTCTATTTAACCACAGCCTCTGGACTGGCTTGTCCTGATAGAGTGGAGCAACAGTCATCCCTTTGCATAAAGGGGGACCACCTACTGACCCAATAAATTACAGACCCATAAGTTTGACTAGTCTTATATGTAAGGCCATGGAAAGAATAATCATGAACCTGATAAATAATGACATAGGAAACCTGCAACACTGGACCTGACCCAATTTGGCTTTGTCAAAGTCAAAGGTAGGCCACGCGTACTAAATTTGGTGGATTTCTTTGAGAAAGTCACTAAGGCCATGGATGAGGGTAAAACAGTACATACCACCTACCTCAAACTTGCCAAAGCATTTGATACAATTCCCCACGAAGGTATTATAAATAAACTCACAAAACCGGGAATAAATCCCTATGTCACCAGATGGATAACCAATTGGCTCACAGACAGGACACGTGGTTAAAGTGAGTGAATCCAGATCCAGCAAGAGGCCAGTTACTGGTGGTGTGCCACAGGGCTTAGTACTAGCACCACTCCTTTTCAGAATATACTTCTCTGAAGTTAAGGAAATATGGAAGGCCTCTGGATGACAAAGTTTGACAACTACTGCAAGCTGGAGGCAATCACTGAATCTTCCAACAATGTAGATATACTTCAGGGGGGGTCTAGATCAGACAAATGATTGCTGCCAGTACCATGGCTTAACATTAAATGCAAAAAAAATGCATTATCATACCCTTTCTGAAGTCAAATACCCTTGCAAATTACAACATCAATAGCACACTCCTTAGAGTAGACTCATAGGTAAGAGAGCTAGGTACACAGATAATAGCCTGAACTTTGACTGCCATGTGTCCACAGTAGTGAGGAAATCCTTTTATGTGGCATAACTTATAAGAAGAGGTATGGCATCCAGATCCAAAGAAATTATAGTCCTGCTGTACTTAGCCCTCATTAGACCAATAATGAAGTATACTGTACCATTTAGCTTGTACTTGACTAGGCACTTACAGCAGCTGGAGTGACCTCAGAGGTTCCTGACAAAGAAAATACAGAGTGTAAACAACATGAACTATGCAGATAGACTAAAAGCCCTATCCATTTACTCTGTCTCCTACTGACTATTAAGGGGTGACCTATGCCTGACCTACAAGGCACTCACAAATCCAGCTCTGATGGATCTGCTACACATCTGCAAGTCAAACAGCATGAGCATCGCCTGATCTAGGAAACTAAACTTAGTGACTCAAACAAAACATGCTGGACAGACAGATGTGTGTTTCAGAGATTGCCCCTTCTTTGGAACAGGCTTTCTATTCACATTAAGAAGAGCCCTTTCCTGGCCCTCTTCAAACACATTTTGGATCAATGGATGGGGAATTGCAAACTCACACCTGCGGTAGTGCCTGCGTTTCTTAAGGATAGGAGCAATATGTAAGATACTGAATGCACAGGCACAAATCCATACCATCCTCTTGCCTCTAGGGGCTATATATTGGCTAGGTTTGTAAGGGTCCTTAAGCCATTAGCCTAGTAATCTCCTGTGAACCTATGAACACCGACAGGTTGTGAAGCTGAAGTGCTAGGTGCCTGTGCTACCATCTGTGGGGGTTTGGTGGGCTGAGGCACAGTGGTTGGCCTACCTCTCTGTGCTGTTGGTCTTTTTGTCTTTAGCAGCAAGGTATGCAAACAGAAGAATGTTAACAAATTATAACCCCCCCTCCCAAAAAAAGAGAGATGTGGTGGGGAGACTAAAATAGATAATTAGATCCATGTCATGTCACACTACTTTATTTATTCAATACAGTTTTGGGGGCAATACATAAACAATTATGATAACTTAGTACAGTACACTTTTTCCACATACATATATGATGTTAAGGTATGCGTGTATCATAACATAGAGACATATTACTGCTATGATGTAAGTCAGAGCAACCTATGATGGATAGGATATATGCATCCAAATGTAATAATTGCAATTACCATACAGGAATTGTACCTGGCATATTGCCTTTAATATTTTAGAAGTACTGTCCGGTTATAAAAACTAATTTCTTCTTATGGGTATTGAACCCACATAGTTAAGTTGGTGTTTTCACTGCCTAATGCAAACAGCAACAGTTATGGGGAAGGCATGCATGTTTGATATCAAAGTTAAGGTATGTCTGCTTAAGATGCTAGTGACTGAGGGATTGAAAATAATTCTGGCTTGAATTTGGACCTCAGTCATACTGAGGTGAGCTGATCTAACCTGGTGTGCCTCATGGTTTGTAGCTATTTCCTCTGCAGCTGTACAGTACAGAAAGTAAAGAAATATACATGAAAAGATAATGACTAACTGCATTGCGTGGCTAGATAATTAATGCCATATCATAAGACAGGTAATGGGTCAGTAAGCTTATGCAACTGAGGGGTGTTCACAGTAATAAATTCAGTCTTCTGTCAGCTTAGGAGGCCTTGCTTGTACTTCTTAAGATTACTGTAGTGGTGACAACATTGTTTCCTAGTGTGTGGAATGCTGACTCCACTGGATATAGGCTTGGCTAAGCTATTCCAAGCCTCAGCCTTATACTGAGACCCTGTATAATCCCCCCTGCAGCAGGCTATGGATGTAGTACTTCCCAAAGAGTGCCATACATCTGCTGAACTCCTCAACACCTTTCCTTTGTGCTCTAAATTTAGTAACGTTCTTTCCACTGCCAGCTAGTCTGCAAAAGTCAAGCTAACAAGATGTGTCTGAATTGGCACCCAATTCAGATCTCCAGTGCAACCGGTTGTGCAAAACTTTTCAACTGCATTTGAGCAATTGGAAGTATATGGATTCCTTGGCAGGCATATCAGAACTGCTTACATCATATAGTTTTGCCATGTGTGGTGCTCAGCCTACTGACACAGTTAACAATGTTCAACAACAGCATGGCTTTTAATCCTTGCAGTTAAGAAGGAGAACAAGGATTATTTGTGATTAATTGGGACCTGTTGTGATCTTGTGGCTTACACAATGTTAAAATATTGTTGTACCAGCTGGGAATTGAACCTATGGGATAAAGCATGTAAAAATTGAAACATAGCTTATTAATTGTCATTGTCACAGGGGAACTACATTTTAAGCATGAAAATTAGAGATATACTAATTTCAGAATGAATGAAATTACACTTCAGATGGTCCTCTAAGTGTGTGATTTTAGTTTTTGGAATGCATTCCTATACTACTTATGTTTGCAAATATATTTCAGATGGATATAGTTGAATTAGCTGAATAATAGAGGATGGGGGTATGTTACATATATACTTCACAAGACATAACTGTTCTAAATACATAGGATGATGAGTCATGATGATTATAACAAAAGCATTGTGCCCATCATACATATGCAATTGAATTTTATATGAAATATCACCATTGTCATGTTTAAGATACTGTGCACACTTTAGCTTCATGTTATATATGAAGCATTAATGCTTGCAATAAATGTTTAGCATTATCATTTGTTTTTATTTTATAGCCCTAATCAAAATGTGAGAAATGTGATTCTGACACCCTTTGTAAAAGTATTTTTTAGCTGGATTTGAATGCTTAATGACATGTATTCATTATCTAACTGCACTTACACCTAGTGCCACAGAGGTAGGATTGTGACAGGTGGAATTTCTCCACTCAGTACTGTCCAGAGTGCTAAGGAAAGAGCACTATTGCAGGCGTGCTTGTGATATATAAGGCATCCTAAACTACATTTTTCACTTTTTTCCTTAGGTAGCAAATCATGTTTGTGTACTGCCAAGTGGAGAGCAAATGCAGATTAAAAATAAAAAATTACATATTGTGAATAATTTAAATATGATCTCTAAACAGAAATCAAGTAATGGATAATGTGTCTTATTGCACTCAGTTCACTTCAATTACACCTTGTGCAACAGAGAAAGTTACACGACAGGTGTAGTTTCTTCACTGAGTACTATCCAGAGTGCTGACAGAAGTGTAATGCCTTCAGGTGTCTTTATGCTACATAAGGCAGCCTAAAATAAATTTTCTTTTCCTTAGGTAGTAAGCTGGGTTTGCAGTAGAGTGCAAATGCCGATTAAAAAAAAGAAAGAAAAAACATTACATATTGTGAATACTTATAATATGATCTCTAAACAGGATTCAAACAATGTATTATGTGCTTTATTTCTCTCAATTCATTTCATTTATACCTTCTGTCACAGATTTGGTCATCTGTCAAGTACATTCTCTGCAGTCATTACTATTATAGATGCTGATTGCAGCGCACCAATGCCAGGCACATTTGTGCTCCACAAGGCAGCCTAAACTAAATTTTTCACTTTTTTCCTTAAGCAGTGAACTGTGTTTACACATTGCTGAGTAGAGAGTAAATTGAAAAAGATTAGAAAAAATATATAATAGAGAAAAAAGCTGACTGTAAATTAAATGCAATCAATGGGGATGTGTAGCAATGAATAGAGCAAGAATTGCATTCAAGGCACACATTCATCCTTCTCACATTTCATTGAAACATCAGAAACATACTTTGTAGAACACATTATCAGGCTTGTAGTTAATGACAAATAATGTGAAAGTAGACAAACAATAGCTCACATGTTGTTAGCAATGCTGACAATATTTGATTTTTTAAATAACAACACAATGGTATCACAAAATGTGATTAAATATGTATTCAGACCACATTCTGTAAAATTATCAGGTTAAGTGGATTCAGACCATGCATCAGCTATCCTTTTTTTTTCCACGTTCACTGTGTTACACTTTGTGCTACAGAGAAAGTTACCTGAGAAGTGTATTTTTTCACTGAGTCGTATCCAGACTGCTGATGGCTGCTCAATGTCACTGGCATGGTTTGCGCTACATAGCCTAAACTAAATGTTTCACTTTTTTTCTTAAGCTGTGAAAGTTCATTTTTGCACTTCCAAGCGGTGTGCAAATGCAGAAGGAAATAACTTCACACTAACACCAGGTATTTTTATATGTGTTAGCACAAAGAAATGTGTTAAGTTTGTGGTATCTACCAGAGTGCCCTCCACAGCACAGGAGATGACACTATAACAGTTTTATACATTTCTAGTCACACATTGTGAATTATTATTCTTAATACTGTGATGTATTACACATTTACAACATCTGTTCTCTGCATTATAGAACTATTTTATATTATTGCTGATATTTCATTACGAATATTTTTTTGAGGGAGACTGTCCCAACTTGTATGTGGACATAGGAAGCATTACCTTTTAAACTGTTGTATGCATGCTGGATGCATAAGTTCATACATAATTGAGTTCACAGCAATCCTTCTATGTATTATATATTTAATTTTGTGTCTGTTTTCTGTTTCATCTCATACAGGGATATGGCACCCAAGAAGAAATCTTTACCCCATAAGCTACCATACACAAATGGAGAAAATGAGGTCAGTATCCAGGCCTTACATTGCCATGGCGCTTTTCTCTTAGGGAGAGGTGGAGGTGGCCAGTTTGCCCAAGAGAATATATTGCAGCAGTGGTCAATGGCATCAATGCTGTTAGAGGGTATGGGAATATTTACTGCCAGATATGACACCAGACAAGTGATATGATAACCTCTGCTCGAGTAGGGCAGCTGCAGTTGCCTGGGAACAGGTGGCTATGGGAAGTAGTCCTGCTATTAAACTCACTGGGACAGAGGAGGTCCTGTCCATGTCAGGGGATCCAGATAGCTCAGCAGAGGTTTCACACAGAACCCTTGATGTTGGTGCTGATGTGGATGACATACCCAGGACATCTCATGCAGAACTTCCAGTTATGCAAAATACAAGTGTCATTGTTATATCTTTATATGCATACACCTTAGGTGTCTGACATATGTATAGACAGAGATAAGTGTGAGTTAGAGGACACAGTAATAGAGACATAGAGGATGGTGCTTGTTGAGGGGGGAATCCAACTGAGCACTACATTTCTGTAAGAGACCATTCTTAATCTGCACATGTAAAGGGGATTGTTCTCTTTTTCTTGTTTCTTTTGCATCATACCTCTCAACCTCTTAGTGCATAAAATCTGGACAAAGCCTGACAAAATGGGGTGACAAAGGCCTAAAAAAATAGGGACAGATTTTAAATATTGCACTTCTAAACTTCTAAATTTACTAGAGTAAGAGGGTTTGTGTTTATACATTTTCTGATGGATTTGAAGCCTAAAACTGAAATGTATGTCATTATTTAGTGAATTGAATCCTCAGATCATTCCAGTGATTTGCCAGAAAACCACAAATTTTACGAGGAATAGACCAAAAGTATGAGGCAAAAATCTGGACATTCTGCAAAAATCAGGACAGTTGAGAGGTATGAAAATTTGCATTGTGATACTTATTGGTCTTCTTTCCTTTCTCTTCCTCACTTACAGGGGCATCTATGTTGCAGGCTGCAAGTCCACCTACACATGGTAATCACACACTTGGTTATTGTTGTTGCTGCATATAAGGTATAGTCAGGTCTAAATGAGAGTAAAATATGAGTTCTTCTAGCATGTATTTTTATTTATTTATTTATTTTCAGTTTGTTAACTGGGAGAGTCCATTGGGCCAAGATGAGCCCTTTTTCAATGGAGGCCCGGGGAGAAAAGCTCCATGTGCAGACATATAAAACAAAACAAAAGTCAACAAAGATCAAAATGAATGAATACAAAAATAATACAAAGTAATTATATGAGCAGGATCACCAAAAGTTACTTCAAAGTATTACATAACTCTAAGTATATTGCACTACTCTAATATTAACAAAAATCAAGTTGATATAGCATTACTAGTATCAGTGTAACTTTATAGAACAAAATAATAATTGGTTCTGAAAAACCTGGGTTGATGAGAATTCAAATTTTGGGTGGATTCCAAATGCCTACAATGTGAAAGGCAAAGAAGGGAGTAAAAGGAGTCAGAGAAAAGTAAAGGAGAAACGTCTTGTATTAAATAGAGTTTTGGGAGTGAAAGGTTAGGGGAAGTGGGGGTAGAGAGGATAGTTGGTAGGAGGTTAGGAGGGCTGAGAGAAGGAGCATTCCCAAGTGGAAGAGAGGTGGAAGTGGAGTAAAGTCTTAAAAGAGGAGAGGTTCTGGGTGGTTCAGATATTGTGAGGAAGTGAATTCCATTTATGTGCTAGAAAAAAAGGACAGTAGAAGTTGCCCAGCAGTACATAATGGTGTGTACACTTCAAGGAGATTCTGATTATTGAACCTAAGGGATCGTTAAGGGAGATGCATAGTAAGGATGGAGGAGAGCATCTATTATGGTACTTTTGTAAAAGAAAAATATTTGATCAATTTTATTCTCTGTTTCTCTGTTTGTTATTTTTATTAGTTGTTATCATAGATGATCCTGACAGTGGAACTGTGAAACTCCTGCCACTAGAAGTCAGAGTATCGGTATTTTATTTATTTTATTTTACATTTGTTGACCGGGATAGTCCGACTGGATACATGTCCATTTTCAGCGGAGGCCCGGGGAGAAAAGCTCCAAGGTCAGCAATTTAGATTAAAATACAGTAATTACAATAGTTTACATATCTAAGCAAGCAGTTACGTTTACGATACAATATTTACAGAGGTTACATTCATAGGCAAATTATAGAATGTTGAATGGGTAAAGAAAATCCTCAGAGTAGGTCAACATTAAGAAACACACGTCAGCTAGAAATACTGTTATTACCTCATACAGTAAGTTACAGATGCAATATATACAGTGGTTACATACCTAAATAAAAATAAAAATAAAATAAAATAAATAAATATAGGATGGGATGAGGGTGACACAGTTGATCAGGGTAGTGTGGCTCATCTGTTTGCAGAGTGGGTTGCTTCTCCCGACAGCCATCATGAGGATGAGGTGCCACACATGAGAGTTGGTAGAGGTACTCAGAGGAGACCTGCTGTCCACCCTCCTCCTGATGCTGATATGCCATTAGGTTCCACCAGATGTATGTGTAGGGCCATAGTAGAGGCACAGACACATTCTACCAGGGCCTCTGAAGAGATAGTGTGAGTACTAAACATTATACATTCTTACATGCATGACTCCCTGAACCATGTGGGTGACTCCTTGGACAGGATGAATGACACACTGGATCCGGTAGTGTCTGTGATGGAATGTCTGCTGGGGGAGGGTGGACATCCATGTGGCTGGAAAGCCACTACATCTTCTGGTGTTAGCAGATGTGGCCATGCAAGATCCCACTTCCCATAGTGAAACTACTTCCATTGCTCTTTCAGTGTTATGATGCCTACACCCAGATGTGGCAGGCCATGGAGTCATGGTCCTGGACATAGTCATGAGGAGAGCTTGTACACCAGACATCAATATAGCACCCCAACATCTACCCAGGGCCATGAAAGTAGCAGTGCAACTCCTGATAGAGGTGGTTCTCATGGTTGGGAGTGATGAAGCTGAACTGGCTACTCTACCATGCATGGCTCACACACCTGTCCAAGATGCCAGGATGTTGTGCTAGTATAGTGCCTGATTGTCTTCATGTTGGCACACACACCTTGAAAAAAAAAATCACTTGCCCACGCCACCTCATATTCATGAAGGTATGTTGAGTGCTACACATCTGTTGTTACTGGCACTGAACACGTCGTACTCTGATACATATGATTTTTACTTGCACACACTGACTTCTTTGGTAACAGTCTTGCCCACCTACCACCAGAAGTCAGAGTATCGGTAGCCTCTGATGATCATAGTGGCAATGAAGAGGCACAGTCTGGTGGTGCAGAGGGTCAATCTGACACAAATGATGATGGATGTGCCCTATACTTTACACATGTCTTTGTGACTTAGGTTTGCATGTATGTCTGATGCACACAGTGGATAGCTAATGCTTTTTTACTTACAAGCTTGCATTTATCAGTATGTATTGCAGAAGAAAAGCTTTTGATTTCTTGTTCCTACTCATTTGTGAATGATTGCTTATTTAATTGTTGAACCTCATTGCATTTCAGTTAGTGTTGTAAATAAAGCAGTGTAAGCAGTAGGTACTTTAGCCTTGCTTCTTGATATAGTTGTGCAAATGAGGGTATAATTGACCATTTCTATGTTTTATAGATGGTGGTCAATTGAAATGTTTGATGCACAGTATTGATTATAATATGTAACCGTGTATTACAAAAATCTGAAATAGGAGATATTACTGATTTAAAATACACCTCAGCCAAATACTGTACAGGGGTATATACATATTTCCATATGCGAGTACTCTCTTATGTAACTTTATTTTCCTTACAGATTACACACTTACCTTGTCATTACTGCAGGAAATAATTGTGTACTTGGGGGTTGTTCCTGCCTGATGCTATCAGAACACAGCCATTACATGATTAAGTAAGGTTGTGGAGTTTGGCAGGCATCAGTTTTCCTATATGTATGTGTGTGGGATCCTAGGCTTTAGGTAGTAACTGTGTGTGTTGTCCTTTGCCTCTTTGCCAGAGCCAGTGCATACTGTGCATACCTCCATCTACCAGCACCATCTGCAGCTGGTGGATCTCCTTCAGACTCCTCATATGTATCTGCTGCTGGCCCTGCCTGTGGTCCTTGAAACAGTGATCCTGCCCCTTACTGTCCTTGTTGAAGCTGTTTCATGAGAATTATATTGTGTAACATGGCATAGACTAACATTATTTCAGCAGAAGTACCTGGTTTGAACTGATATGCACATCTTGATGTGTCTAAACACTGCAGCCTTAATTTGAGCAATCCAAACACACATTCTATGATATTCTTAATTTGAGCATAGGCCTCGTGGCATCCTTGCCATGTGGAGTTGTGTGGGTATCTCATGGATGTCATGAGCCAGGGCTCAAGTACATAACCTGCATCCCCCACTAGATGCTCTTGAGGAATGCTACCCCAAGCAAACCTAGTGTGCCACATGTGCGTCATGGAAACTGCCTGGGTTACCTGCGTAGACATTGTAGATGATCCCTTGGGAATTACAGACAACCTGACAGTTTATGGAGTGGAAACCTTTTCTGTTGATGTACCTCTTTCCCTTTTCACTGGGTGGGACTTTTAATTCTTTGCGTGTGCAACCTATGACCCCCAACACTTTAGGGAAGTGTGCTATTGCATAGAATTCCTGCATGGTTCTTGACTGTCCTGTGGAGTGCATGGGAAACAGATGCGATCTCTTGCATGCAGTAGCATTGCATTTAAAAACTGATGAAATATTCTAGAGGCTGATGCTGTGACACCCCTAATACATCCCCTGTTGTCTCTGGAAAGTACCTGTAGCTAGTATACATAATACCACATATACCTTTGTTTCCACTGGGATGAGTCTTCCATGATTTCCCTGGGGCCTGAGGTAGGGGTGTCCGAGGTTGCACAGTTCTTCCAGTGTTTCCCTGTCCAACCTGGATCACGCAGCAATTTCTGTGTTGTGCGGTCCATGATAAGTCAAACAGGGTCTAAATACCCTTCTTCTTGCCCGAGGTCTGGCAGCGGCAGTGGCAGCAGCACCCTAATTTAAAGCCTGTTGCATATACAGCATAATAATAGCAGCAGCAACCCCTAACATGTTTTTTTTTTCTAAATGTAATTCTGCCTGCATTCCAAAAGGTTTTGGTGTATAGGGAAAATGGCTACACTGAGTGTGCATGATTGCTTTATAGCTTCCTGAATAGCTCTTCCCTATTGGATTGGTTAATTATCAAGGAATTCATCTCTTTATGCTGTCATTAACATATTCTGTTGTTTCCTTTTGTTTTGCGGATCTACACTACAAAGAAAGTACTCAGTGATAATTATGTACCCCAGACCAGCATGGTGCTGGCTTGCAGCTATGGGCCATACCATCTTAATGCTAGACTGATAGGACTAAGAAGAAGTTCACATGAGCCTACACTTTGATAGCCATAACAAAGCACACAGCAGTAATAAGATGCAAATGAGACCAAGTGCACAAGAATGTGTTAAGGAAAAACTTGAGTAACTTTATGAATTGTCATTCCTCCTCCTGCCCACTAGAGACATTGTAGAGGACACTGTGTATGGAACTGAGCATACATTTTAGTTCAGTAGGCTGGCAACTTGACACCGTAAAAACTCCACTGCCAATCATGAGTGGACAGGTGATCCACTGTGGCGACCCCTAACCGGGAAAAGCCAAAAGAAGAAGAAGACAAATACACATTCCCATAGACACATATGTCTATGTTGATGTAGTATATACATCCATACACAAATTAAAGTTTAAAATCTGTTATAGTATGTATTGCGTTTTATGGCTTTCCCCAGAGCACCATATATAGTTTGGATGCTCAGACTGTGTTTCCATATCCTTCTGAAACACTTTTACACTAACATATTTTGTGTGTGTGTGTGTGTGTGTGTGTGTGTGTGTGTGTGTGTGTGTGTGTGTGTGTGTGTGTGTGTGTGTGTGTGTGTGTGTATGTGTGTGTGAGTGGGGCGTGTCCTCAGATAGCCTGACAGCCAATCCAGAACTGGATCTCTGCCTTATGCAAACTGCTTACCAGGATAGGCTCCTGATCTTTTCTGGTGAAGAATAGGTTAAAGCAGACATTAGAGAAAGAATGGATGGATGACTGAATAAAAAACTTCAAATTATTTAAGTGGAGACACTCAACTAAATTGTATATCCAGGTCTTAGTCATAAACTTCAATGATTTTCAGCAGTAAGCAAAAGTTGCTTCATATATTTTGATAACTTTGACGGAATTAAGATTACTTGTATGAAACTTTTCAGTCTTAAAGATGCCAGAGAGGTGAGGTCATACTAAAGAGGGAGATTTCATTAATTGCCTACTGTATAGAGATAATGAAGTAACAAGCAATGTTTCCTTCACTGTCTAGATGCTTCCTTAGCATGGCAGATGTTAGGTAAGTTATTTTTAATTACTGTATTGATCTGAGATAAGATATGCAATGGTAAGAAAAAAATATATAATCTGCAAGTGCATTCCAAATATGAATGGGAGGATATAGAGTTGAGTTTATTTCTTGGATTGTATATAAATTATAAATATGCATAGTCTTGTAAACAAAGAATACTATATTCTTACTATGCTTGTCATTGACAGTAAAGTTTTATTGAACTGCAGACCAAGCCATATAAGTAAACTGTTATATTCCTAGAGAAAGACACTGAATTTGCCTGAAAAGGATTATAGTTGCACTAGTTTTATATATATATATATATATATATATATATATATATATATATATATATATATATATATATACACACACACACACACACACACACACACACACACATATATATATATATATATATATATATACATGTGAGTGTGTTTGTGTGTGTGTGTGTGGGTGTGTAGTGTGTATACACTTCTCCAATGAAGTGGCACCTGATGAGTCCAAAACTTACATACATCTGATCATTATTGTTTATGTTTATTTTTCTTAATAACAATGTTATTTGAGAATACAGAATATTTACAGATTTATGGTCCTGCATAATGATGTAGATACTTTTGTCTAACAGAAGATCAACTAAATGCCCGATTTATAACCAGAATACTTCAAACATCTGACAGTTTAATCACCTGTGTCACCAGGGAATGGGAAAGTAAAATAAAGCATATGAAATGTTTTCAAACTTTTTCCGATCTTGTAACAACAGACTTGTTTTTCTACAGAAAGTATGTCAGGCAAGAACAAACCGCATCACTTGACCTCTTCTAAACAAATTCCAGGAAATATTTATCTTCTATGAAGCAAGACATTATGGAACAACGTATAACAAGTAATATTTCACAATTTATAAAACCACAGAGTTCAAATGGAAAGTTTCTGAGGAATATCTTTTTGAACAGACTAATACTTTGCTTTGGAATGGAAACTTTAAAACAATGTCCTTAAGTTATATAACTCTGAAAAGAGAAGCAGAAGAATTAATTTTATGGAAAAGGAAGTCCATGGGAAACTGAAGAGTCAGGCACTTTGCAACTTGCTTAGACTTTTGCAGAAAAATTTGGAATAAAAAGAAATCAAACATGCAACAATAATCCCGATATCTCATGGCTTTGCCTTCCATGCTTGCAAATACATTTCCATCAAGGACATATCTGACAAAATGTGTAATTTTTTTGAGCTGAGTGTATTATTCATACAAGTATTATTGGCTTCTCATAATAAACTACATTCTAACAAGTCCACAGTTTATGTTAGTAATATCTCTGTTCAAAATATGTTAGCCAAACAACCAGAAATATCGTATATTAGATCCTTTATCTAATATTGTTGCTACTACTTTTTGATAACTCCAAACATTCCCAGAGGTAGTTGTCTCTAAATGCCCTATATACCTGAATAAGGTCACCTCTTTAATATCTGAGACACTGTACAAGTTCAGACATTTTAGTCTTTCATAGTAACTTACATTTTCACTTCCACTGATGCTCTTGGTATATTTCCGCTGAGGTCTTTACAGTTCACTCATGATTTTCTTAAAAGGTTTTCATATAGTTATTCCATACTCAAGATTGGGTCTAACGTAACTAACAAACAATGACTTCCTTTCTGATTTCCTAGCCTTTACGGATGGCACGGTGGTGCAGAGGTTAACATTGTCACCTTACAACAAGAGGTTGTTCAATTCTCGGCTGGGGTGCCTTTTGTGTGGAGTCTGCATATTCTCCCTGCATTCATGTGGGTTTCCTCTGGGTGCTCTGGTTTCCTCCCATGTTACAAAGACATGCGTCTGGAGTATTTCTCCCCTAGGCCTCCACTGAAAATCAGCTCATTCCAAGTCAGACTTTCCCGGTAAACAAATGTTAAATAAATTATAAACATTTTTACACAAACTATAGTTCTATAAATATCACTAACCAACTGGTTGATACGATTAGAAAAATAAACCTGGAACTACCCATTTACCATATCATACATACCCTAGTCCTAAAATGTATCTACAGTTATCAAAAAGTAGTAGTGAATCATCAGTCAACCTATGCAGAAGGTTCTATAGGAATGAAAAATGTATTATATGGTTTTCTAAGAGAGCAGATGATGCATGGAATAGACTACCAAATTACATTAAAGCAATCGTTTCCTGCCTTTCCTAGCTAGTATAGTCCAGATCCCAGGCTTTGCTAGTTTCAGGACTTTATTTTCTATGCTGAGAGCTATCTAGACCTTGCTGTGGTAGAGGGAAGTCCTACTGCTTACCAGTGGGAGTGGTGAGCATTGTACTACCTATCTAACACTAGAGGAGTGATTTCCAGCTCTGAAATTGCAATTTTATTAGCCATTTTGGGGTGATTTCTATACCTTTCAACTTTCTGGCTTAGAAACGCATGTGTTTGTGCATTTTTTGCATCGTGCAGCACAGTGGGGCTATGGTTAAACTATTACAGGTGCCAGAAAGTGTGCTCTTCAAATTTTCCCTTAGAACTAGCTGATTTCTCAGTAGTAGCATAAAATTTGAACCCCTGTGACTAGCACTTGCTCTAGAACCTGCTGGAAAGCACTAGGAAGCCCTAAACTGATACAAGTACTCAACTCTCTTTGTTAATAAGGGGAAATTAATTGTAGGCACTAAACAGCCTATAATTGCAAAGTACCTTGCAAAGGTAAGTGAAAACAGCTCTTGTACTTTACAAAAAAGCACCTAAACGGGCATATCCAAGGGTCAGCTTCCAGTGATTTCTCCTGTCTACCTGGTGAATCTGGGCATACTAAGGCAATGCAGCAACTGCCTCATGTACACAGACAACCCTCTCCTCCTACCACCCAATACTACAATCTGTGAGAGATGCACTTACATAGCCAAACTGGAAGCAAAGCTCTCTCCAGCCAAGATAGTGCTAGACAGTCAAGAGGAGAAGGTTAACACCTGCACTACACCTCAAGCAACACATAGCCCTTCAAAACCCACACCATCAACACCCACACATAGCAACACTAAACCCACATATGCAGAGCCCCTGCCCAAGCAACAAGGACCTCCGAAGCTGAAATGCAAACACCAGTCACAACCAAAGTGACACATAGCTCACAACACCAGTGTGCCACCCAACAGCAGCCCCTAAGGCAAGACAACGTACCCAACACTTTAATCATAGGTGACGCTATAGTCAGGCACACTGATGTCCCACTTAACAGGCCGAACAAGGAGAAAATTATAGTCAGCTGCCTGTCGGGTGCCAGGATCCACCACATAATGCATGCACTCAAGTCACTCCACAAGTACAAATACGACTCCGTCCATGTTGGAGTGAATGACTTGAGACGTACCTCCCTGGACTACATGAAAAGAGGCATGGAAGAGCTCTTGGATCATGTGGCCCAGGCAGGTATGACCCTAGCCCTGAGTAGCATCCTGCCTTTGCCCAGAATGATACCACAGTATAAGGACAAAATGATTGACTTCAACAATTGGCTAAGGTTCTGGTGTCATTCAAAGGGGATCCAGTATCTGTCTGCCTGGGACTACATGATTGACAAACCATGATGCTTTTCCAATGATGATCTGCACCTGTCACCTCTGGGATTCAGTTTACTGGCTAAAGCTCTTGCCACCCCTATAGTGCCTTTTTTAGGCAAGATTCAAAGGACAAAACCACCACCGTAACAGTTACAAGCATGCAAAATCTGAAGGTAATGCTACTCAATGCTAGAAGTCTAAACCACAAAATGCATTCTCTCGAGGCACTCCTAAAAATGGAGAACATCGATATCTGTGCAGTAACTGAGACCTGGTTCAAGACTCCAACGATCACCCCCTGCAATACCAGGCTACAACTCTTACTACACTTTTCGGGCACCAAACCAAGACCGAAACACTAAAGGTGTAGGATTGTCTGTATTCACCAAGGATATTCACACCTCCAGGCTAGTTGCCCTACACAATGCATCTGAAATTCTCCAGGTGCAACTAACACTAGGTAAGACTGCAATCCAAATTGTAGCTTGCTACAGATCCCCCACCATGCCCCAAAATTCTCACTACACCTTTCTAAGCATACTGGAAAATATTACGATACAACCAAACACCCTAATACTGGGTGATTTCAACTACCCTGCCATTAACTGGGAAAACTACTCAGGTACCAACACCTTTTCCCAATGGTTCTTGGAATTCATAAATTCCAACGCCCTTTATCAACTAATCTATTGTCCCACCAGGGGCTCCAGTATCCTAGACCTGGTCATTACCAACATGGGAGATAGATGCTCCATGCCAGTGGTCACCCCCTCATTGGTCAGGTCTGACCATAAGCAAATCACCCTTGACAATCCACATCCCACCCCCACCCCCCCAGTAAGGAAACCTCCATAAAAAAACTTCTCCAAAGCCAACTTCATGCTACTTAAGTCAGAAGTGACAAACTTCATGGCAACCATGCAGACGGGAGCTAAAAGTTCAACTACTGAATCCTTCACTAAGGCACTGTACAAGCACATCCACTCATGCATGAATCATGCCATCCCAAATAGAACCAAGATGCTCTCCTCCAAAAAAAGGAAGCCGAGCTGGTGGTCCCCTGCAATAAACAAACTATACAACAGAAGGAAAAAACTGCTGCAGAAAAGAGGAAAATCTCATGATGCAAAAAACTCCCTCACCAGCCTCAGTAAGAAGCTGAGATCCCTCATAAAATCCTCCAAAGCTAGTTACGAAAATAAAATTGCCAAAGATTCCAAAGACAGCCACAAGGCATTCTATAGTTATGTCATTAATCTAAATGGCAATGGTCAGATTTGCTCTGAGCTACAACAGAATGGCATTAAATATACTGATCCCAAGGATATTGCCAATATCCTGGCAGATCGAGTTAGTGCCAACTTCACCTCCCTCTCACCCCCTAAAGGGCCGATCTCAATACCAAAAGATTGCCAAATTCTGGTAATCATGGCCACACAGGTAGAAACTGCACTCTCCAAAGCTAAGAATACAGCATCCATGGGACCAGATGACATCCCGGGCCGTGTACTACATGAACTACAAAATGAACTGGCATCTCACCTAAGTGTCATGTTTAATCATAGCCTCACCTCAGGCTTCATGCCCACTGAGTGGTGCACAGCTACAGTTATGCCACTCCACAAGGGGGGATCCACCTTGGATCCCGGGAACTACCATCCCATTAGTCTGACGAGACTGATCTGCAAGGGCATGGAACCCATTATCATGGAACATATAAACAAAAACATTGGCAACCTTCAAACACTGGACCCCACACAGTTTGGGTTCATGAAGGGCTGATCTTGTCTCCTGAACCTGATTGACTTCTTTGAATCAGTCTCCAGAGCTGTGGATGAGGGTAAGGTGGTCCACACAGCCTATCTAGACCTCGCCAAGGCCTTCGACACCATCCCCCACTCTGGAATCATAGATAAACTTACTAAGCTGGGTATAAATCCCTATGTCACTCGATGGGTTGCCAACTGGCTTACTGACAGAACCCAGACTGTAAAAGTAGCCAACTCCAAATCCAGCTACAGACAAGTGACAAGTGGAGTACCTCAGGGTTCAGTCCTGGGACCGTTCTTGTTCGGCATCTACTTCTCTGAAGTACAGACTAACACTAAGGAACTCTGGCTTACAAACTTCACAGATGACTGCAAACTGGGAGACATTATTGAATCCCCAAATGATGTGGATATCCTACAAAAGGGCCTTACAGAAACAGATGATTGGTGCCAGAGCCATGGACTCAAGCTTAATGCCAAGAAATGTACAGTTATCCCCTTTGGTAAAAACCATGTACCCATGAATTACTACATAGGTGGCAGAAAAAAGGAGGTCATTGTCCAACTGTACTCATCTCTCATTAGACCCATTATAGAGTACAATGCCCTGTTTGGTATGTACCTCACAAGACATCTGCAACAGCTGGAAAAGCTGCAGAAAGACTTCACTAAAAGAATCACAGGCCTAAAGCAAATGCCCTATGCTGACGTCTAAAAAAAACTCCAGCTATACTCTGTGGCATATCGTCTACTCAGAGGTGATCTCTGCTTAACATACAAGGCTATGTCAAACCCTGAGCTGTTGGACATTCTCCACTTAAAGAAATCCCAATCCCTCAGAGCTAGATGCTCCAGGGATCTAAACCTTGTCATCACAATGAACAAAACATGCTGGAGGGATAGGTTCCTGACCCAGAGACTCCACATACTCTGGAATAGACTGTCCATACATGTCAAGCAGAGCACCTCCTTGGCCATCTTTAAAAGGAACCTTGATGATTGGATGGGAGATAGGAAATTCACCCCGGGGATCATGTCAGTTGCCCTGCTAGACAGGGGTCCAGGGAAGTAAATATTGTGGGAAGAAATATCCGGGGAGTTGTTTGGCTAGGCTTGTATAGGCCCTAGGGTCGATAGCCTAGTACCAACCTATGAACCTATTACTGTGTGCTGTATTAAATATTAACCATTTGGTTTATGTCTCCCAATGTTATAAGCTTAATTTTTGATGTGATTATTGGCTGCCCTGTGCCCAAAATTTCAATTTAGTGAAGTTCTTTTGCAGACATGCATGCCCCATCTGTGATACATGTAATTGGCTTATCCATTTACAAGTCATCTGCAATATATGGACTAGAAAACACAGACACACACACACACACACACACAATTTGCTACTTACCTCAGTTTTTTGAAGCTGTAAACAAATATATACCTTGCAGCTGTCCTCTCAGTAATGCAGAGTGGGAATTCTGGATCAACTTAATCCCAGTCAGGGCACAGGCTAACTTTTGTGTGCTGGCTGGATGCTTGCTGTAGGGAATGGGTTGGAAAGGAATGTGCGGAAAAATCGACCATACTTGGGTCATCATCCTGAGTCCTGGCTCCTGTCTGTTCTTAAAACAAAAAAAAAAAAAAAAAAAAAAAAAAACAAAACAAAAAAAGAAACAAGCTGTTCCAAAGTTTTTTGGAGCAGACTGTAAGTTGTGTTGAATATAGGGCAAGGTGCACAGTGCAGTACACAACCACATTTCAGGAGACTGTCCTGTACAGTGCTGCACACACTCGGTCGGAGAATGCAAAGCATTTTAGTGCAAGTTAATTTAGTACACACTGTACTAAAATGCAACAGAGAAATTCATGCACACCACAGGACTGCAATGAAATGGAATTGCTTGGCTCTTCACTCAGTCCGTCTTCTGCGAACTCCAAAAGTTAGTATTAGGCAGGCAGCAGCAACAACCACAAGAGATTGACTGCAGCTGTATTTAACTGGAATTAAGCAGCCTGCCAAATACACATGCGACCAATAACAATTAAGTTAACTAAAAAAAAAAAAAAAAAAAAAAGACAGTTTTGTTTTTTTCTGGATGGATCAGTTCAGTCATTCCCCCAACCCTCCATTCTTAACTTTGGGCAGGGTGTAAGTGCCATGACCAACCACATTTTTACCCTTCCCCCAGGCAGCAAGCAGGACTACAAGCAAAGTGATAATAACTGTCCTGGATGGCTGCGAGTGCAAAAAGGTTATTGTTGGGGAAAGGTGGACATTTGGAACATTTTTTAAGATTTTTTTTCTACACATTTGCTGTTCCCTGGCTTGTCAAAGTGTATGCTATAGTGTACATAGCATTTGCTTGCCAACGTTCTTGGCCAAATTATAGCATGAATTTAAAAAGGGGGAGGCACACATCCCTGCGCCAAAGCCTAAATCCACCTCTGCCTTATTTCCACACATGCTGTTTTGAGGCTTTGTCATTCCTCTTTAACTCTCCCTATTTCCTCTTCTTCTTGACTAGAGCTCTAAGTAATTAATTGAACTTTTTTGCTTTCTCTCCAGTCAGCTACCAGCCTGGTCTCTGTTGACCTTAGAGCTGTCTCTGACCACTGTTTGCAGCAGATTGTGGCAACCAGTGGCTTTTGCTGTGGGACAACTGTTTCACTGGAGATGACTTTGCAATCACTGATTCTACCCCAGTGCCCTTTCCTTATTAGGAGGAAGTGCACCTGAGTTGCATGTTGGCCGCTCTTGTATGTGATCTTGTGACTGTACCTCTTTCTGAACCACTGTTGGCTACTATCAAGCCATTTGCCATACAGAAGTCTATAATGCCTTCTCCTTCTTTATTCCTTTTGCCACACCATTGTGGATTTCTCATCATATATGCTTAATTCATGCCACTTTGTAGAATAATATTAGTCTGTAAGAATAATTTCTTAGCTAAAACAGTTTAGCTTTACACTTAGCATGGCAGTTTTTCCTACTTAATTTCAGGAAAAAAACAGTGTAGCTGACCTACCTGTTTTCATGCTGATTCAGGCAAAACTTAAAACTCCCCTCAAGTCTATGATGAGATTATTTAATTAATTTAACTGTGTGACATTCAGTTGAAATAACAGAAAACATCTATGCTAATGTGTTATTTTTTTGTATTTTGACATAGTAACTGGTTTTCATATCTTTTGGGAATTAAGTACAACAAAGACAAATGTTGCACTAAGCAGTCATTAGTGCAATGTATTTCTTATTTCCTGATACAGATGTATAAAAGCCACCGCATTACTCAGTAGGTGCTTGTTTGCAAACTATTCTTTCTGCTCCATCCTAAGAATGTGGTAATTTCAGTTCTAATTTTTTGTATACATTTTATTTCATTTTTTAACCTCCATCCCCACCTCTGTAAGACTCTTGCCCAATGCACTACTACCTTTTTCTAGTTAATGCATTTGCTATGCTGGGGCAAGCATCAAACATCCCTGAGAAAGATGAGAGCCATGGTTCATTCATTCTTGTCCAGGAAGTCCTATTGGCCCACCTGTTCCCAGAGCAAGGAGAATCAGGTGGTAGGGAATTGGCTAAGTTTTAGGTCCTATTGAGTGGCCTGTTTATTCCTCTCCATGGTCTGCTCACAGATTCACCATAGTTACCTGTTTGGAGGAGGTGGTATCCATGATCCCACATGTACCTCCTATTTCCTGACTCAGAAGGGAGACAGCTCAGCCATTACAGGTGGGTGTTACACACACTTACTAGTATCTGTCACCAATTCACCAATACTGTGAGCTTAGCAGCCTCTGTTCTCCCAGTACGTATAACTTGGCATTGGATACTCAAGCTCTTCCTCTCCCTGCTAAGTCCCTCAGGTGCCTCTGCTGCTAGTCTGACATGGGACATCTGGACCATTGTAATGGCTCCATCCATCTATACCACATTGCTGGGCAACAGATGTTGTATATAGTAATGGTTTTTCCAGTTTTGCTTTTACAAAATTTGAGAATGGTGTCTTGCTGGAATTTGAAACTTTGCAAGACAAATTCTGAAACTGAAAAAAAAAATGAAGCACAATTTTACACATGTAACAGCAATGTATGAAACTGACAGTTGTATACTCAAAGGAGACGAGCTGCACAGTACTACTTGATCTGGGGGATCTGCACCCCACTTCCCATACACACACATACTCCTGCTATATATTGCACCTCAAAGTAGGGGAATTCTCTCAAGATACAGCTGTTTTGGACCTAGTATGTATTTCTTCTGGCTAGCATTTAATTTCTCAGAGATTTGGGGCTTGCACTATCAGGCCTCATGCATACAGTGGGAACTTGAGAGTGAATGATATCAAGCCAAAGCAGGTAACAATTCCTTTTCACTAATCTGTGCAGCTAATATATGCTCTATGTTCTGTTTGCCACTACAGAAGTTTTGGATATTGTACACTAACTTCTTGTAGAGCAATAGTGGTTGCATTCTTATATTTTTGTTTTCAAAATAAAGTTATAAGCACACATGTATGTCCCTGTCTTCAGACTTGATTTATCCCTTCATACAATTTTCTGAATCCCCTCATCACATGTGAGATTTGAAGGTGTCTGGTACAAAATATGCACACTACATGACCAACATACTAGTAGCAACAATAATTTAATGAAAGAGGACCAACATCTTACATCTCCATTTTTTCTTAAGCAAAAATAAATGACCTTGTGTGGTACAGTTTTAAATACAGTTCATTAAAGTCTACAGATTTTGCAGTATCTCTTTGATAATCATTTTTTTGTTACTTTATGTTTTTAAAGTACATGTTTCTGAGTAATATCCCACATTCCTACTATAAGTAGAAAGATTTACATGCTATTTGGTACTCAAATTTTATGCTAATTATATGTCCATATTTTTAGCTGGATACTCCCCCTTTTCAAGACCTTTTTTCCTATTTTCAATGTTTGTAGGTTGAAAAGCATGGTAATCGCTTTTTGCATAATTAAGCATAGGAATAGCACTATAGCAATTGTCTTGCTGCAGCTAAGCAGAATACAGTTATTAGTGGCAGTTTTGTTATCCATCACGCAGTCTATAAGCTGGTAGCTTGAATAAAATATTGTTTTGTAAAGATGAAAATATTACATATTTCATGTGTGACATGAACAGATGGTAATATTTTTACACACAATTTATAAAAAAATTATGGCAGGGATTATAATCATTATAAGCTTGTAATGATTGTAAGAACATGTAATAGTTGTTTAGGTATGAAGCAGCAGTCATCAGCAGACAAAATACAGTCAATGATATTTTAAAAATACAGGCTTCAAACCTTGTAGTGTGTTTCTGTTGTATTACGTTGTTCTGACTACCTTAAATGCTTAGCATTTCAAGAAAGAACTTAAGTGGCTTGGACCTCCATTTGTGAAGATGTTTCCAAGGCAGCTCCTGCTTTTAGGAACTCAATACAATAACAACAGGGAAAACTCACAGGCATCAAAAAAATTAAGAAGAAATTCTCAAACAAATAATGAGGAAACTTCTCTGTGTGGAAGATGTAAGATTCCCTACAGTTCAGGCACCTCATAAAAACCATGCTGTGAATATCCCACCTAATAATAGGTGGTAGAAATACTTTCTTTAAAAACTTTCCAAAGTATAAATCCACTAACGAAAGTAGAGAAGCACAAGCTAGTTCAGTTTGAATCTTCTTTATAAAAAACACACAGAAATTCACATTTCCATTTATATACCTGTTTAAAAGCCTGTTTAAAAGCATGGGTCTGGTTTACTAGGGTAGCTGTGTTGTAAAAGACAATTAGCATGTTTACTTGCTAAATTCCCCTTCCCCCATGCAC